>NW_003805424.1:431457-699012 GCF_000255335.2 Galendromus occidentalis
ACGGACTGCTCGTGCGGCACCGCAACCAGCTTTGGAAGAGATCGTCCGGAGGGGCTCGAGCCATCCCGGCAGAGGTCCCGCCAGAGGGGAATGGATCCCTTTCGAGAGAAAACGACGACTTGGAAGAATTCTTCGGGTGTCCTCTCGCCGTCCTCTTTCCACCGACAACCAAGGCTCCACAAGCACCGTTAGTCCCCGAAGATGCCGATGACGCGTCGGAATATGCACTAACGCCTGACGGCGTGCCGGACTACCAGCACGGGTTTGACGACTCGGTGGGCGACGCAGTGCCAGGGCCGGCCGCGGAAAGTGAAACCGTCGGGTTCCGAGAAGGCATTTCCGAGCCGCTCGGGCTGGAACAAGCATGTTCACAGGATCCGCCGCAGCGTCGTATTCAACCCGCTCGAGAATGTGAAACTCGCAGTCTTTTCGGTTGGGGATGGTCACCAACTTGAGCGGGGAGATGTAGGGATGCTTGTTCGTAGTAGAACCTTCTACCTTAAGCCGATCAGGCTTCTATGAAAGTCCAATAAAGTTAAGCGTTAGCGCTTCACTAATGAGAAGTTGCTGACGAAGTTACCCACAGCAGTCCACGTTGTTCTCAGTACCCTTCAATCGTAATAGCGGTTTTCGCGTTAATTCGAAGATGTTCAGTTAGTTTCCAGGATTTTCGGAGACGATAGGCTCACGTACCCGGTGAGGCCCCGTGTCACAGATCGAAGCTGGCCCTCGGATGACCGACGGTGTGCACGACGAGCCGGGGAGTCATGCCTCACTCACGACCGAGATGGCAGGTGCCCGACCTCTGCTAGAATGCGTATACCGATATCAGCAGACAGACAGATTAGCTACGCTCCGGAGGGGGAATCACTTGGCCGTCATCGGTCAGTTAGAGACCTACGAACGATAGTATGGGTTTGGTTCGCAACGACGCCGTCAAGCACAATCGGATGGCTTGCGATGACCGAATCCGTGCAAGATTCCAATCTGCAGATACAGATTCTCGTCCCGTGTGCTGTTCGCCCATACCCTACTATGAGACATAAGAGCGGGCTCTTATGACCTCAGTCAGATGTCTTCGTGACAGAGCATGCAAAGTCGTCCCACCACAGCTGTGTCCACTCAGAGGCTCAAAAAGAGCATGGGGGATAGCTCATCAGGAAAAGCAAGGCAAGTTTTCTCCATTAATTACATCGAACTGATTGATTCGAATACATTTCAAGAGCACGCTTCCACGGCCGGCTCAGTTGCGCTTCCCCCGTTTGTCTCTCTCAGACCCTGATGAATGGCATGACGTCGGATTCACCCCATCGAACCTCGATAGACGCATCTTCAGGGGGAGGAGACCTCATGGATGAAATTCTGTTCCCCGAATCAATGAAACTATTCGTTTGATGATTCCTTCGACTTAATCTCTAGCATCCGAATCGGATTGACATTGCCGTCGTTTTTTCGGTGATCCAATGGGTATCGGGCCAATGGGCTGTAACCATCTGGGACGCCATTATCATCGATTCTCGGAACTATTTCTACTCACGCGACGTCTTCATCGTGGTATGACGCTTTTAATTATAGACGCCTCCGCTCTATATTCAGTGATATATGATATATTATGTCTACCGAGTTCTTCGGCCTCCTCGATCCTCATTAGAAGCAATGGTCGAATATCCCAGACGCGTTCGTTGAGGAACCCAAGCTTCAAACAGAGCTTTCATTCCAGACAGCCAGGATATTTCCGGATCATCTTCAAGGAAACAAGGGAGCCAGACGAAACAGCGTCCCTAATACGCTACGTTATTGTTCACGTCATGATCGCCGCTTTCGGTCTCTAGCGTGATTCTCTCGGATATGGTCAGCTGTATGGTTTTCGGAGAGCGTGGTGAGCTCGCAGGTTCCGTCTGGCGTGCTGACCTTGATTGAGGTAGTTAGTCCTTTGCTAGAGAGGCGAATGATGTTTGTGGTGATTCTCACTAAAAGCTTTAAGCCGGAGCACGTTCCTGATAGAACTGATTAGCAGTTGGCGTGAGAAAAGCGCTTCGGTTATCCTCGTTCGAGTTTCTCCGGCGGTCGGTGCCGACCCTGAATACACTCGTCAGCCTACTCATGTACCTACTCCGATCAGACATCTCGAGCCCAGATATCGGAAGGTCGAGCACAGACTGGAATAGAGTTACTACTATTATTTAGGTACTTCTAGAGAACTCAAGCTGTTCATTCATAAGCAGTTTCTATGCAAACAAAACGTCAAACAAACAGACTCAATCCTCGGGAGGAAGGGTGCCAAGATCGATATGTAACCTAATATCTTCGCATCGTCATTCAAGTGCTCGCTTAATCTCGCTCCCGCCGAATGTCTGGGACAGTGATGTCCGAGACTCATCGATGTCTCTCTTCGACCTTCGACTCCTTAGATCAGTGATGAGTCACCTTCGAGCCTTCGTTCCACCCCGGGGATTCAGCCATGCTTTCGCCCATTCAAATACTCCCAACCATTCGCTGCATCGGCTTACCTACCCGAGTTCCGACATTTGTCTGTGAGTGGTGAGCCTACCAACATTCAAATCTTTTACGTCACGCAATAGTGGAGCCGCTGTCATCAAGGTCGACGAAGGTGGAGTCTCTGTTGACAGTACACATTATCCTTCGGCTAAGCCTTCGCCCAGTGCAAAAACTACAGAAGCATCGGCTTCCCATGAATAAGGTAGCTAGACTGTTAGGACGACTAGCCCCAGAGCCGCACCTCCGGGACGATGCCGACGTCTGAGCGACCTAGAAGGTCTCTGGACTCGCGTCAGACATACCTGAATCGTTCTTACGAAGGGTTTCATGCGGCGCTTGGATCTCCATTCGGGGATAACCTGTGATCTCGTCACGCCGAAGATTCCTCGAAGTCGATACTCTGGGACGTCATGGCGCCTCGAAAGGTTATACGAGACACTCCGGCAAATAAAGCGGGGAAATGGAAGATTTCCGCCCGGTTTCCAACTGAGGATTCTCTCTGGGGCTGATCGATCCCCAGACGCGGGGAGGACTCGTCGAATAGTCTCTCGTATTGAGTTGATGTATCCCAAGCGAGCCTCTCCAGCAGAATGCCACTGGATCGTATCAGATATCCTCACACGCATATGGAACGTATCCTCATGCATATCGTATACTCTGAACCATCCGGGAGCTCTCTGATATACGAGCCGATTTCGGGGGAGAGACGGCGAGACGAATTTCCCCTTCCATCGCTGGGATTATCCGCTGCTCGGTATTCGCTGTGCTTCAGTTGATATCATTCCCACGAGTCAGATCATTTCCCCAATCTAGATTATTCTCTCAATTCGGATTATTCCCTCAATTCAGATGATTCGTTCGATTGAGAATCTTCCTCGATTCCGATCATTTATTGGTTTACTCCCTCCCGCGGACGTTCGATCCGCAAGGCCTCGAACTAACATTGATTCGTCCGGAATCCAGCAAATAATCAATCCGGAATCCGATAATCATTGTTGGGCAAAACTTGGGAAACTTTCGCTCGATCAGTAAGATCATCGGAATTCGGTGATCCCGCGTGACGGAGACCGAAAATCGGATTTCACTACCATCGAATGTGTCGATATTGAGATCACCACTGGCAACTCCACCTGTGGGAATTTCCCAGTCTTTTATCTGAGGGTAGGTATATCACGGGGGCAATTTTTTACCTGCGTAAACCCGATCTTTGTGGAAACGCCTGGAAACGTTTACCGTGAAGAGTCAAGGTCTGCTATAGATGTCGGGAGCATGAGTGTGCGAGGACAGGCTAGACGGCTAGAGTATGAGTTCAGCAAGTGGCCGGAAATGTGTCATACCTCCTCGGGAGGATCGATCAACGAGCATCCGAGTTTGTGTTCCGTCGACGACTGATACTGACTTAGACAGGCATCCATGACTGATGAATCTCACAAAAAATAAATCGATCGCTAAATATGCGATGCGACCTCAATGATCTTTCAATTTGCCAAATAGCGTGGGTGAGCAGTTCTATTTCCGCGTGGTGGGGAGAGAGGGAATTAGTTGGTCTTGGTTTCGAATCTTGGACTCTTCCCACTTGGGGGATCTAGGAAAACGATTCTCGAAAGACTCAATACAGTTTTTAGGGCGAGGAACTCCGTTCTCCTCTCACGATTCCTGGCTTGTGAGGATGAACCTTTTCTCAGAAAACTATCGGGTCGATGCTATCGCAGATTCTCAAGCCCCGAATGCCTGTCAGACCCATAGAGAGTTTAACATCCGAATACCGACTAGTACCGAATACCGACGGAATCGGCGAACTATTGGTTTTGTTCAGTCATAACTCAAGACTCTTGTGTCGTAGATCAGCGCCCTTCATTTCCTGCTGACGAAAACAGCAGGGACTTGTTCAATAAGCGTACTGGATGTCTCCGCCGTAAGCGTAGGCGCCATCGTTGACACCGTCGCCCATATCTTGTGCACCGTCATGACCCCCGTAAACATCATCTCGATGCACTGTTTGACCCATGCTCGGCTGATAATGTTGAGGGTGATAATAATTTTGCGGATGTAAGACTTCGACGTGATGATGGTGGATGGGACGATGCGAGTGATGCTGCTCACGGTGAGTGTAGTGATGCACCGGGACATGGATGACCCTCACCTCGCGCTGAGTGTGGTGATGCACGGGGACGTGGACAGGAACTCGAACTGGATAATGCACGATCTTGAATCAGGGACCCCATGTCATTGCGTATTAATCAAAATCCTCCCGAAACTACGAGGCGGATCAGGGTTTCTAAGCCCTCTATGGAGTGGGGAGCCTCCGCTCCCCGCCTGCCCTATTGGAATGTTTATCCACATCCCATCGGATTCTGAATCCACGAAATTGCCGCAACGAACCATGCGGTCAACTATCGATTTCGATCTGGGCTCACAAAGAGTTTCGGTGATGTTCAAAGAATGTCAAGGCTCACCTTGGTCTGCTGCGGAACTTTGTACCGAATCGGCACTGGGATCACTGGCCCACCTCTCAGAAGGGCCGCCACCGCCGCGAGCTTCACCACTTTGTGTGGAAAACTTGGTGACGCTGCCAGTAGGAGTAAGAAACATACTTGAGCCAGCCGCTTGATACCTAAGTTCATCTTTGCCGATCCTCGAGACACGAAGGACTTCCCCCGATGTTTTGAACTGATTTCCGGGAGTATTCGTTTCCGACACCTGTCAACACGGTACGAACTTCAGAGTCGTCGGCAGCCAAATGAGCGTTCGGAAAATGGAACGTTGGTTATAAGCGTCAGCTGCTCTTCAGCAAAAACGATGAAGACCCCATCGGCGTGAAAGACAGGTAACGAGCCGGTGAGACAATGACTCGAGCTCAACGATATAGTTCGTCGTTTTTCCCCTCTTCCCTCGTTATGCAACCGGCGTCCCCAGGGCGCTCCTGAGCTCTCTTCCCCTTTATATCGGGTGACTCATTTGGAGCTCTTGGCTGATTGCGTGAATAAGCTTCTCTACGTACTCTCTAGCCTATCCAAATGCTACGGCTCATTGACTCGGCATTCTGATTCCACAGAAAATCGTATGACTCCAATCTCGACGACTAGTCTTCAGCCGACGACTCGAGTCCCCTCTCCGATCACTCCGTCCAGTCTGTCTCCAGAAGTCAAGGCAGTGAGTGAGATTATTTCCACAGAAGCTGCGAGTCGCAGCCCGCGACGAGATGTTAGAGTGGCGAGCTTGCCACGCCGGTAATTGCGAGTCACACCCGCGATGACGCCGCTCTGGCGGGATCTCGTCCGGGCAATATTTTTAGTGATAAATGTACCTACGTCGACTCGAACTTTCCTCGATGTATTTCTTCCAGCACCATCGAGGAAGCCGACAATTACGCCAATGCTCGGAGGGAGGTATGATTTAGGGGGGCCGAAGCAGGGCAGGCCCGGATTCTGTGGAAGTTTCGCGAATGTCCGCTCCACGGAGTGCCCGAAAAGCTGATTTCATAAAATGATTCGGAGACTGGTCGACTCGCCTCAGCTGATGATTCGGAGAGTTTTGGGAATGTTTCAGTCGAATCTCCTCAAATGTCGTTGATCAGTAGAGCATAGGTCTTCAGTCATACGGGATTTTTCTGCCTGCATCGATACTTCCAGATTGACGGTAATGTGCATAGGCGGTCCCTAAGCCTCGGAGCTGTACTCCTTTTCTGCTGCTCATTCTGCCCGAGGGGGGATTTTCGCATGAACATGGAGTTGCGGGTTGTTACGTTCTCTCGCTGACCCCCTTCCCCTCTCACGCTTCTCAGGGGGGAGCTCAGAGCTCAACGACGACCGCTCGGCCGAGCCTTACCAGTACCGGTAGCACCTCGACTTCCTCTCGACTTTGGGAGATCTATTGGCTCCTTCTCATGAAGACCTTGTCGCACATTCCACATCACATACCTAACACCTCGCATTCGACTGCCATTCTCCGTTTGATACGCGGCCTTGTATAATACATGAACTCCGTATCGGAATACGCCGATCGGGTGCGCCGCATTTGACCATCGAGCGTGGGTCGACCGAGTATTCGCTAAGGTTTACGCTTTCGGAATGGACTCCATGGAAGACAGACTCCCTTCGCGAAGATCCTCTCGCTCTAAGCCCCGCTCGGAGCAAGCGTCGAAGAGACCGTCGTCAGCACCAGCGGGAGTTTTGTTTCACGGTGAACCTTCGGACTCAGAGGTCGGATATAGGTACCGGACCTCCGCGGAGATTCCAGCTCTAGCCATGAAGTCATGAGAATCGAGGATTCAGACAAATTCATCTCCGGAGCTCGGGTCGCAAAGTATGGCAAAGTTCATCTATGATCTCTCAAAACGAAGATGGAACTCTTCTCGTACTCGGAGATGGAATTCTACCCATCCTGTCTGCCTGCATCGTGAGCTCGCCTTCTCGGAGTCCCGCATTGGACCCGGACGTTCCTCCTCTGGGATGGTCTCATGGTTAATGTGCTCAACGATCTTCGACGAGACCCGACGTGAAGCCGAACCTCTCCAAGGCTCGCGACAGGTCTTCGAGCTACACGTTCAAACGTCTTCCATCAGAGCTCCTTTTTGGCTCCCGCATCAGTCGGAGTCAAAACATTCCCGAAGGCTCAGAGGTAGTTTTCGAGCTGAGAGCTGAGACTCCAAGAATGCATGATGAACTCTTGTTTATGAACTCACCTCACCTCTCACACCTCCCTGGCATCGCGAGTCACGCAAACGCAATAGATCCCGAAAGAGCGTGCTTACCATCCGCCGCAGTGCTCATGTCGCCGGAAGTGTATCTTAGCAGGGTTTCGTGATGCTCGTGCCGTTGGCAGACGATGCCGGCGTCACTGATCCCGTATCAACCCCGCTTCCTCGCTCGACGGATGCTGGTTGGGATCGGAGCGCCGCGCCGATAATTGAGAGCTTAAGAAAGACACGACGAGATTCCAGGATTCGTCTGCTCGTCAAATTACTGCAATCTCGCCTTCGTCACCTAGGAGACGTTTACTGGCACCAACGGCTCGCATGCTGAATCACTCACGGCTCACGGTTCTGATATTCGTGGGGAGGAGGGCAGCTAATGAAAATATCGGTATGTGTTTCTATACGCGAAACTGCGGCAGAATTGCGAGACGAGACCCGATGCTGACCTATGGCTGGTACCGTGGTACCCTCATTCCGACCCCTCTCGAAAAATTCTTGAGAACTCGTGAGTCGTCGTTGAAGTTGGGACCTAGGATTCTGAGCGGAATCTATCGGGAGAGATAGTGGATTATTTTCTGGCTCTAGGGCGAACATATGTACTTTGGAGTTGTCTCTTAGTTCATGTTGATCAGGTCGGGGGGGGGGGGGGTCGGACGACAAATTGAGTCGGAACCATAGATCCGAATGAAAGCGTTCCTTTGCGAGTGAATCATTCCGCAATCGAGTATTCGTATCCAAGAGAGCAAAAAGCACAAGCACCTAATGTATGAGCATACGGAATGATCGTCTCGACTCTGTGGCAGACCCTCCCGAAGCTCAAGCTCCATAATACCCGTCGGAACGGAAGAAGATCATCATCATATACTTGTCAGCAGGTATGCAGGCTCCGCCGATCGCTTCCTTGGCATCTTGCTGTGAGTGAGCCGCCAGGAATGCCCTTGATCGCTATCGGCTGTTGTTTCCCGAAAGTTTATTGTAGAAAATGTCGATTTCTCCCAGCACGTACAAGGGAGACGGGCACCCGTGGCTCTTGTCCCATGACGAGACGGTGTGAAACTGGCTGGTAGCCCGCGGAAGATTAGCAAGAAGTTTGCGCTCACTGGAGTCATTCGAGCGAGGAGACTTTCGGAAGCCCGACAGTGGCGTCACGAATCGTATCTCTTCGCTGAGAATGAGAGAGAAATGATCACCTCACTAGAAAACCGCGAAAAAATCAAGGCGCGCCGAGTTCGAGGAGATTCCGCGGCTTATGGGTGTGATACCGAACAGCATGAGCGAAGAAATTTCGAGAATCTGTTTTTCGATGGAAGAAATAGAGATACAAGGGCCCCAAAACTCTCTCTCCAAGAAAAAATTCGTCATGCTCTCCCACTGCGCCGAGAAGCGACTGAAAGAAATGTCCGGAAAATTGCCAGGGGCATAAAAAGCTCAATCACTCCGCATGAGCACATACAAAGGAGACGGTTGAACTTTACGACTTTCCAGTCACCGAATGCATTGGGGAGCGCGTATCGGCTCGCGTTTGCACAGAAGCGAGATATACGCCGGACTCGGGTAATTTGAGACGCGCACCCGTCGAAACGATGGAAGGGCCGTCGACAGTACGTGCAGAATGTTTACGCATCGGAGTCCATCGGGATGAAATTATCTTGGATTGCCGAAGATCCGATCGGCGAAGCAGCATTATTCTGACTTTGGCGTTTACGAGGCACACGAATCTGAGCTCTAAGGTCGGGATTTCTGCGCTAGAGGGAGACCTCGACATGATCCACACAGACGCAAGGAAAGAATCCCGACCAAAATCTCATCCTCTATGAATTCTGTGCGGCCAAGAAGTTCCACCATCATCTGGAGATGAATTCATTCGAGAATCTGTCAGAATCATCTGCGATTTTTCACAGCGCGTGCTTGTGATTCAAGCGTTTCGCCGACTCTGTTCTCGGGAGCGTCAATCATGAGCTCGGATGAGTGATGCTCTGAGCCGCAGGTTGAATATCGCTTCGCGTCGAATGTTTTCTGCTCATCCTCTTCTCTGGTAGAAGCGACGAACAGATCCGGTCAGGATTGCGAGGAGGGATCATTCCGTGGACCTCTGAGACCAAAAGGGTAGCCGCCGGGAATCATCACGGCACTGGACCATGATTTTTCACAAACCATTGCGCGCTGTCTTCGACTTATGCTTGCATGCTGTTTGGGAGGAAGTAGAATTTCGATGGGACCTCAACCGTGTCCGAATCGAATGCATGTAGTGCGTTAGGTTCAGCTCGAAGATTGCACGAAGTGATGTCACGCATCAAACGGGCTGCGCACAGTACTCATCACGATTTCTCGCATGATATGATTCGGATACATGTGATTCCCCGCGGAACTAAGGTAACATGAGTCTGAGAGAAAGCGGTGACAACCGACCCTCAGGCTAGAAAAGCCCAGAAAAATCGAGAGCCTGCCGGTGCTCCAGCGAGGAACACCATCTGATGAGCCCCCACAACGTGCTCCCAAGGTAGCCGAAGCAGACCGCGTGAGCAAACAAGGCGAGTAGCGACACTCTTTCTGAAGCCGTTGAATAGGACTGACGCAAATGCGAAATGAGGAATCTGAATCAAGGGAGTCTGCATACGGGACACGTTACACGACTCTTGAGGCTCTTGGAGTGGGTCCAAAAACTCATCGATTATCGCTTCTGGAACGCAGAAAACACGATTCTGCCGTGTATCGAAAACAAAATCGGACTGCTCTAGCTGGAGCCCGTTCTGACAGGGGCGAAGTTGAGCGAGTACTCCACTCACTGTGGAGGCCCCAATCTCGAGACTCCGCTTCCTGACTTTGCGCTTGGCAACCGAGAGACTTCTCCGGTATTTCCCCCAGGGGACACACATGAATCTCAGAGAGAATCAACCAAGAATCACCGTGTCACAGAAAAACGTTGCTTCGAGAAGCGGATTAACGATTCTGTTCTATCTACCGCGCACACCTCGTGCCGATTCCATAGTCCCGATGTCAATCGCCTCTCTGTATTTCTCGATTCTTCCCAGGCTGCTCTGCATGTTTACGATCACTGCAAGGGCTCTGTTATACGATTACATAGTTGAAGGGAGGATTCATGAAAACGAGACAGAAAATCTCCGCGCTCCTCAAGCTGGCGCAGACAAGTGGAAACCGAGTGGAGAGGGAAACCAAAAAAATGCGATACATCTGATTCCTAATTCCTCGGAGAGGATGCTCCGCTCGCATAAAGAGGGCGGCACAGCGTTCCGATCCGTCAGAAAGAGTGGAGAGCTCTCATCGTAGGAACCGTGGTTTGTCCCGAATGCCGAACTTCCTTCTTAAGATATTCGTAGCCGGTAAGGAGAAGAGCTCCTCCATCCGAAGATGTCATTATTCTGATCGACACCCGACCCCCTGCTCATTTAAACCCAAAATTCCCCCTGTCAGTGGTTGCTACAGCCGGTCACGTTGTCGCGGCAGAGGATCCGTGTTCGTTGGAGGTCATTTCCAGGTGCTCGAAGGATGTCTTCTTTTATGCTGTGAAACCTTTCGCTTCCACGACACCAGAGGACGTTGAAGCGGATTGCCGGTGAGAACCTCTTGTATTGACACAACCGACTTTCCAACATGAGTCTCTCTCTCCCCTATTCCCACCTCTGGAATTCCTGTAACTCGAGCGAATACGTCGCCCATGGATTCGCAGTCGCGAGCAGAAAGCCATCGAATGCGCGGAACACTTCGAGAAATCAGGCTGCATCAAAGGAGGACTCTTGATCGGAATGTTCAAGCTCATATTCGAGGGAGCCACGAACGAGCATCTAGGGAAGTGTGAAGTCGGCCACCCCAGGAACAAAGGTACGCTTTTTCTCAAGCTTCCTTGAGATCGTCGATATCAGCTGCTTTCATTTTCGAACCTGCCTGAGTTCCCAAATTTCGCTCTTCACAGACTACCACAATCACGTCAAGTGCATAAACAAGGTCGGAAAGCGATTGGGCGATTGCATGAGACAAATGAGTTCTATCATGGAAGCATCGGCGCAACAAGCTCCGTTAGCGAATCGAGTGCCCTACACCTGCTGGTGAGTATCCTTCCGATCGGACTAGTGGCGTGCATCCGGCAGGGGGCCATGGCGCCTTAGGAAGAATTGTTATCGCCATGCTAAAGTATAGGCTCTGGAGAGGCGCGTCACCGTTGTGAATTGTTGGCCCCTCGAGAATTCGAGCTGGGTTTCCCCTCCCCTCCAAGAACAATTGTGTGTACACGTCTGCCACGGGCCTATGTGAATCTATCATCCAATGTATTTGCTGCTGGGACGGTTCGCTCTGGTGGAAGGGGGACCATGACATTCCTAAATGAGAGGCTGGAGGAGACCGTAATCAGGGCGAATTTCGATTATTCCAGCGCTCTGGGCGTCTACCAAAAATGCATCGAGAATACGATCGCGACCGTCTGCGACAAGGATCACGTCATGTACGCGCGCTCCGTGATCAGAGGCATCGCTGGCGATTTCCAGGTTTGGCTCCCGGCATTTGTCACGTACAATGACTCGAATCTCCTAGACATTAGCACAGCCAGAGTCCTTTCCCGAAAAGGTTCGGTTTCGTATATTACGGGAAGGAGCTCATTTCGCTGACCCTCGTCGTTTTACAGGACACAATCTGCGCTCCTTACAAGAAGAAGCAATGTGATAGCTTGCCCAAACTGTCCCTGAAGAAAGCCAAATACCCGACTCTAGTCCCATCTCTACTCGAGAATCTCCGCCCAATCGGTTAGAGCCGGCCGGTAGAGAATCTGGAAACCGCGATTTTCGTCAACCTCAAAAGGTCCTCACAGCGGTCAAATATCTTTACTCGATGATCTGTAAAATTTTCATGGTGCTCATGGAATTCTCTGGAACTACAGGGGCCTGGGCAGAGTCACGACGCTTCGCAATAGTTTCGAATACGAATGAGCTAGTCTTTATTGAGGTATTCGCTGTTGTGCTAGGTAGGTTAGGCTTTCCTGAACGCAGAGTTGTATCCGTTGTATTTCAAGTGCTCTCTAGCTATCGAGGGACTGTGCAAATATCGGATGAGATTCCACCGCGCTCGCACTTCAGTACAAATCGGATAATGCTCGTTGAGATGATTCAATGACCGAAATGATTACGATGGAGGAGCACACAAGAAGCTTTAGGCGGGGAATCCTATTTACAAAATTCACAAATCAGATTCTTTCGGCGCTTGAATTCGCGGGCAATGCAAAATTAATGGTTCGGAAGCTAGCGGAACCGAGTCGTGCCCGAAGCGGATCCCAGTTGAGTAGAACCGAAACGTCGTATAGCGCAGGGGCAGAGAAAGCAGTTGGGAGTATATCATTATCATCATTCCCGGGATGGTGACAAATTAAGACTGGAACACGGCAAAATCAAAAAGCATCATTCAACGGATTCAGGTTCCCGATAGTGGTTCGCTTCTTTCGTTCCATTCATAATATTCAGTAGATGTTCCCGAAGAAACTACGCAGCGAAGCTCGTCTAGTACTTCACGGTTGTGAGAAACTCTTCTAAGCCTCAGCAATGTGATTCCTACTCTACGTTGTCTGAGACCGATCAGCCCTTCAGATGATTTGATGGAAGACCCGGACAATGAGTTCTGGTCTCTTTATGGCCGAGGGGAGGATCGGAGGGCGGCCACCAGGAGTTTGATGAGTTCGATCAGATGGGAATTCAGTGACCGGCCAGAAATGCTGGGTTTCCCTTCCTTACCTTCCCCCTACTCCAGGTGCTCATGTTCCAATACGAGCGTCCGGTACTACTAAGTAAGCAGAGATGTCAGCTCTAGTCCGAATCGAACGGCATACAACCCTGTTTTTGATTATCTCTCCCTGTTTGGCACTATCCGTTTGCATTTGGTAAAAATCACAACATCGACACACCGCGGATTGCACACTCCATTAGGAGTTGACACACTCTAGAAGTATACCCAAGGTGATACCACGAAGCTGGATATCATGAAGAGGTAGAAATGCTCATGAGTGAATATTTGCCGAAAGTCATGCTTCCTTGCGATCAACCCGCCGACAGGGTCGATCCAAAACTGTATGCAGTAGCGATAGACACTCGTCGGTTTCAGTTCTTGCATCGCCTGTGGCGTGAGGCGAACTTTTTCAGTCTTCGGAGAATGCTCTCCTTGTGATCGACGACCACACTGTTTCTGTCCGCCGTCATGCTCATTTGACCTCCGTGCATTTGATTCGAGCCTGCGAAAGGGAGCGTCTAATTCAGTCTCTGGATACTGGACTCGCGGGAGGCATCTGCCACCACCGATCTCAGTCGCTGGCGAGTAGATTGAGATGATCCTCCAAGGTTCGATATCTGATCGATGGATGCACTTACCAACAACAACATACGATCCTTTCATGCGTATCAAGGGACATTTGCATCTAAGATCCGCTTGCGGCACCCAGATGAAATCCGTAGAGCCTTTCCGGACCTTAGACGCACCCCACTTGAAAACATCCTGTACGAGAACCGTGAAACGAATCCAATCTCCGAAGGCCTCCTTGGATTGGACCGTGACTTGGGTGGCTGTGAATGCAGTTGGAATCATTGAGAGATCAGCATTCGGTAACACTGGCAATCAGAAGCTGCTAAAGGATTCGGCGAGACTCCCAAGGGAAATCCCTCAGTATAGTACAGTAATTCTCTCACCAAAATCCCTCTTGCAAAATTTGCGGAAAGTGAGGTGAGCGCTCTCCCTTTGGCAATCCATGCACTCGTCGCCCTCCTCTTCGCTCGCCTCTTCATCGTCTTCGTATTCCACATCGGTGTCCGTGTTCGCTGAAATTCGAATGGGATCAAGGAAAATAGATTCAATCCAATGATAGAAAAAGAGCGCTAAGTAATCTTCTCCTTGGAAATATCGACGTGGAATCACCTACTTTACAGCCGAAAACTTACCCGGACTGTCCGCGGTCATCAATGGCGCTTCAATCAGTTGAGGTATCTCTGTAATTGTCGAATGTCTTGCTTAGTGAGTCATGGGTCATGGCTCCGTCTCCGAATTCCGGGGATTCTCTGTCGTTTTCCATAAAAACCCATTATACCGATGAACCCGCACCCGGGCGAAAGTGCGACCTCAAATCAGCGGGAGCGAACACTGAGTGCGACATCAAAAGTTGTAGCCACTGTTCCAGGCCCCGCGAATCTTAGACGAGTCCCCGGAATTTTCATTCCGTCAAGCACCACAAAGCCAGCTGGGCCTCGCGAAAGACAAAGCCGGCAGAATGAAAGAGGAAGACGGTAACAGCAGCAAAGAATTAAAATTACTCGACCTCACGAGTTTCTCTGAACGGCCCTCGCCCGTATGAAGTCTCTAGGCAGGTTCCTTCTCTATGAGACGTTAAGTCAGAATGCCAACACAAGCTGTTGTCGAGCGTTCGTTCGGGCGGTCGGGCGGACGCATTCGCAACTATTCGGCGTTTCCTCTCTTGCGAAATAGAATGGCGTACTCTGGACTGAACACGACCAGCTGACCCGTATCGACTCGAGAATACATAATCCTACAGAGCTCGTTGCAGAGATGGAACCTGCGCTCTCATCAGGGAGCTTCAACGTGGGCTGGCGGAACGAGAGGCGGGCTTTTGAGGAGGATTCGAGTTTAATCTCTGTGATCAGTGCTCACAGCCTGGGGCTCCCGCTTCTGACAAAGGATCGTCGTCACGAGTTGCTTACGGCGGCGAAGATAGGCTGATAAAATATATATAACTTGAGACCCTCCGATTGTGGAACGGTGGCGCGGAACACCGCCAAGTCATGGCTGAAACGCTCCGCTAACATTATCGAAAGAGCCCAGGATATCTCCGCGCGACATTTCCTTCGGGTGCGTCGCTGAGTCGCGCGCAACCTCCGGTGCAGATGTTTCTCCGCCCCAAGAGACACTGAACTCGATAAGGAGGATTTTCGCGAGTAATACAAGGCTCTTGGAGCGATCTCAGTCGGACAACGATTGAGAGACCTCTCCTGTGTGAGATACATATGTTATACTGAGACCGTCGGGGAACGGCATCCCTCGAGAAACGTACGATTTCAAAACGGAACTTCCCGACGTGATCTCGATGAGTCGTCGGGCGATTCTCAGGCCTTCTGACTATGGAATGGGCCACCGGGAACAGCTCACGGAGCTTCCGTCCGTAGCTATTCTGCATACATGGTGCCTACATACACATAATATGTTTGCGACGACTGTCGCCGTCAACATTCGTCAATTTCTGTCGACACGTCATTCGGTCATTATGAACATATGCAGAATATCCTCAAGAATCAGTTTCACGGATCCGATCTCCCAGAGAGTCTCAGAACTCCTCGTATAGGAGGGTAATCGCTCGATGGAGCGGATAGCCACATATTGGACAGTCGGCTGTTTGCTCGCCTCCGCGCTCGGTGAGCCAGCAAAAGCCGACATGGAGGTGGGGAGACCATGAGGATGGATTGTAATCGAATATGCGAGCGAACGACAGGGCGAGCGCTTGAGGTTGCCCTACCTGAGGTGGGAGATTGTCGGCATGAAAAATTGCTCCATCGAAGCAGAATGGCTTCTCCGTTTCCGCTCGCTCACCGGCCGCTCCCTCGTCGACAGGCAAGCAGGAAGGCTCAGTCAGTCGTTTGACCCAGCTTCCCTGCATGTAGCTCTCCACGCCATTATGCAGGCGAACTTGCGGAGCTAACAATCACGATACGGCTACGAGAATCGGCAGCAACCAAAGCTATTGGTCGAACGTTGTCTTCCCGCTCCCCGGATTTTCCGAGCCCCTCACGTACGAGCAGGCATCTTCTAATGAGGTGAGAATACCGCCGCGCGGCTTCCCCTCCTTCAGGGAGTCAGGCGACGCATTGAGAGATTTCTTCCCAAAAAACAGGAGGCGCAATGTTCCCTGAGATACCGAAGCGCCCTCCGAGGAAGGAAGTGCTACTCCAGGCGAGTGGCGAGACATGACAAAACTTCGGATCTAATCGCGAGAATACATATCGCTCGAGGTGAATGGTGGAAGGGGGGAAGGGGGTGGGTGGACATCGTAACGATGAAGTTCTCCTACCTCGTCCCTCCAGCTACTCGGACGTTCATCACCCATGGTTCTCATCGGGGTAAGGCGAACGAAGGGATACTCACTGACGCAGGGAGCGATCGGAGATCTACTCTGTTGATATCCTTTAGCGCAACGGTTGCAGGTCAGTCCCGTCACGCCGTCCTTACAGGGGCATTGTCCCGTGGTCATGTTGCATGTCCTGCCCAAGGCTCCAACTGGATGGCATTCGCAAGCTGGAAATTTAATCGGGAATGAATGAAGGAAATCTCCACAATGGAATCATGCTTCACGGAGGACACTGGTCGACGTCCGATCGCTCGCGCGATGGGACGCGGCAAGAGGTCGGTCGGAGCTCGTTCGTCGAAGACATTGGGCCAAGGCTAATACATGATTTTGACCTAGCCTCTGGCCGCCTCTGACCGCCTCTGACCGTCTTGTTCATATCGAGACTGATCTAGTGAGCAAGTGCCATCGCCCTCTCGTGGCTCGCCCAAGATTGGCGGCTGTACCGACACGAGTCCGTCCGCATGGCTCATGAATATGTCATTTTGAGCAACGCTTTCAGACAGTCGCTTCAGGCTGCGACAATACATCACCTCTGAGCCGCCATCATTTCATCGCAAACAGAGGTGGAAGTGGATGCTCAGACAAACGAGAGGGAATGAAAAGCGCCGGTCATTTCGTCTCTCAAGCGGACTCAATCGCTCATCCACATTGCTTCATAAGCATGCAAATTACCGGGGAACGCGTGCTGACAAAGGACCTATTGGGTTCGTTAGAGCGGTGCTACCATACTACGATTCTACCGTAGATCGTCGTGAATAACGACCGACGCCTCCGGTTCCAACGAGATCCTGTGGCAAAATGCGTCACCCATCCTTTTTCTCAACACCCCCGGCTCTGGCTAGTTTGGTTTACGTTGTCGGTGCCGGACTCCGGAAACTCGGAGCGTCTCTCGGTCGAACGATTCCTCTATGCCCCCTCATTCGCATTTCTTCACGATAGCCTATGTATGAACGGCTGTGCCCACCGGACGCTCGCAGTGAATCACACTCCGCTTTGGGAGTTTGGGTCGGTCTGACAAGTTGACCTGTCCTCGAAGACACTGAACGAGCAGGGGAAGAAAGCCCAGCAGCTTCGAGTCGGTCAAAAGCAATTAGAAGCAAAGTGATCGACTCGCAACTTGCAAAGGCCTGGGTCGGCTCGCACCTCGCGCTCAGGGCGGGCGCCGGCTACGTGACTAAACTTCCGCCTCGAGTTGTCCGAGTCCCGCTCAGTCTGCGGTCCAGCAACAGAGGCTGCCTACCGGTAGACTTCTGTAAAAATTGGTTCCAGCTCCTTCTGCGGTCGACTCGAGGTGGTTTTATTGTCCCATCTTTTTCTTCCGTTTGCTACTTCCTACCGGTCGCGTGGGACCCAGCCACGCAGAGGTTGACTCCTCTGCTGGAAGAAAGCCTATGCGCCTCTCCCGAAAGAATGACAGGAGCTCCAAGCGAGATGATCAAGCGGGCAATGATGGAATCAATGATTGCGTTTGCTCGAATCAATGAGCACTCGCTCGATATTCCTATCAGAGACGCCCGTCTCTCCTGCGTGATCCCCTCTGTCGAGAGCCCCATAGACGAGTCCCGGAAGCACAGCAAGCGCGAAACACGACACGGAGCTGGGCGAACTTTCGAAAGGAATCACGTGGCACGAGAATGGGTAGGAACAGGAGTGGTAACGAGCGACGTATTCGAGCGGATGAGCTAGCGCGGTCCCCTGGTCGAACGGATTGCCCGGCCAGAGGCGAGCGACAAATCGGAAACAGATTGCTTCTCATTAGGCTATCCATCATTCATCGCATCGAGCGGGCGGACGGCAAGAAGGAGGAAACGCGGGGCATCGGGTAATAAAATTTAGGTAAAACTTTTATCTTCGCCCCGGCGAGCGCTCATACATGTTCGAGCTTCGCCCAGCTCACTCGCTTTGTCTTCCTGTGTCGTTTTCCGATCTCTCCTCCTCATCATTCTGCGGAGGGCGGAAGACCGTAATTAGCACAGGGAATCGCGAACAAAAGTTGCCCGAATGAAATCCCACACCAAGAGAAAAACTCGAATTAAAAAAGGCTCCTTCCGCTGCTGGCGACGGGAGCCCTCATCGTCTGATATCTAAACGACTATGGCTAGGGGGGGAACAAGCATTCTATGAGACGAATATTGCAGAGGGTGGGCCAACGAGAACGAAATTTCTTCCCCGGTGCCGCACGATTTCCATTCGCTTATCCTGTTATGGAATATACTCGGGGTATAAGGGTGCACGTAACGCAAGTAATTCGGGAGATCTTCCTCGTAAACCCAGACGGTGTCCGTCGAGTAGAGAACCAATTCTTGCAATTGATCAGTGTTCCATCGAACATCACCGGTATCAGGATTTCTGTATTAGATGCATTCCACCTCGGGGTTGTATGTCCTTTAAGGACTCCGACGGGAGCAGAGCTTCAAGGAGCAAACGATAAAAGATGACTTCGAAATTCTCGACCCGTCTCGATGGGCTGTAAAGACGGGAGAAATCGGCGTCCCCGGCGGCGCGGCGACTCAACAGCCCCACCGCCTGCTAGCCGTCCGGTCGCCTGACATTCGCCGCAGCAACTTATCCGCTGCTCGCTCGCATGAATCCAAATCTTCGACTCTGAAGGTTCCATTCGGAGATTCTGGCTGTACTGGGATGTCTCGGTTTTTAGCGCTCTCGAAATCACCGACCCATCTACCAGCACAGTGTCCGGCGACTACGGATGTCGTTGGGGATCCCTGGACTCGATTTCGTCCTCAAATTATCGAGAACATAATATGCTATCCCAGTTCTCCATTTCCCTCGTTGGCAGAAGTTTCCGTCCGGAAACCTGTGACGAGAAATGATCAACAGTTCAGAATCCAGGAACGGACGAACCGGAACGAGCTCCCCACCATTAGAGAGCCTCGCACCTCGTGGAAGATTCCATGGGCTACGACTCCGGGGTGAGTTGGCAGCAAAGCAAAACGAAGTCTCGAGCCCGCCTCTGAATTCTCGGCGGTCATTAAGGCCGCTCAGAGAAATCTCGATCAGTCGCCCCGGGATTCCGCTATGAAGCCATCACTTGCAGGAGCTTGTCGGAGGATGATAGCGGATGAGTGACTGAGTGACCAGGAATAACGAAGCGTCCAAGGGAAGAAGCGAGCGAACTACCGATGAAACGGCTAGACAAGACACCCACCACCCAATGAGCCAATCGCCGCGCAGGCTCCCAGTCGGCTAAAAACGGAAGCCCATAGCATATGTATGTACCGCAGAGACTTCTCCCATTCGGCGATGGATTGATTTGAATTTCAAAGTCCCGGAGATAATCAAACGCAAGCGCAAGTCACTTCACGCACACGTTCCTGAATTCTTTCCAAACGTCTAGCTCCGCGGATCCGCTCAGACTTTGGTGAACGCAGCGAGCGATAGTTCAAAAACAAGTATTTCGATCGACTTCGATGGAGCTCCGCTGCCCCGAAAAGAAGTTGACGGAGGAGTACATTCAAGGAATGAACTCATGTCAGTCATGTTGAAAGTAGCATCGCTTCATCAGCGCGATCATGCTCCTCTGAACGCTGGCCTCGATCCTTACGAAAGCTAGCTCCCGCAGGTGCGGATTGCTCATTCAGACTCCGCGACTCTCGCTAGCACAATCGTTCCATCCCTGCGAAGATCGAGATGCGTGGAAGGCACTCCCGAGTGGAGATAGAGACGACTGTCCCATCTAGACGACAAGAAAGAGATTAGCTCCCCACCGTATGGAATAATATATGTCGTGCCATCGATGAGCCATCGATCAAAACGCGTCACCGCGGAGATATACTCCAAAAGATGAGAAACATCTCTGGGGACTTCCGGGGAAAAAGAGAATAGGAGAAGTCCGCATCACGAGCCGGTCGCTGTGGGCGGGAGGCTTCGGTGCATAGCTCGGTCGCTCGGTTAGCCGACTGGCAGGCCGGTCTCCCCTTCACTCCGTCAATCAGTCCTCTCTCAATATTTATTTCGGCTTCGCTCCGGATAATAATTTCTACGATGGATTGCAAAGATTGCTTCAGTGTGCTACTCCCAGCAAGATGGATAAACCCAATCTCAATCGCAGCCGCCTATGGACAGCATCGTCGGTAGCGTATGCGGTTGCGGCGATCGTGATGCCAGCGGAGACAGGATGACCACCGCAGGGCGTACGGAGGGATGGCTCAGGGGGGACATCGAGTCATTCCGCGTGTACATTGGGAAGGAGCACAGACGTTTTCTTCTCGGAGTGAGCTCTGACGTGAACTACGGAGCCGGAACCAATAGAGAAAAAATCGTCCGGAGAGGACTAACTCAGACGGATTTCGCTTCCGTATCTCGAAAGCCATTCCATGATGCCCGCGCGACGGATACCGATGCACGGGGAACAATTGAGAAGATTCTCGCATCCGATAATTCCCGAATCCAGTCTCAAGCCCAGCCCTTTCTTTCTACTCGGGTAGTCTCTTCTTGCAGCACCTTCTGCGCGAATGTCTCGGAAATGTATCCTACGAGCGTCAACGTCGCTTTCGAGCTACATTCTTCTGAATAAATATGTTCGGGAAGTAGATTCAGCCTCATTCTTCGGCACTTAAGCTTGCTCCCCGTCGTCGTGGATGGGTCCATATCCACGTCGCTCGTCATCAAGACTGGTCTTGAATAGGCTCGCTGCTCCTAAAACCCAAACGAGTGACACGAGATCTGGATGCTTTCGTCAGGGTGTTGCTGCCTGGTTCAAGCTCCCTGATCGCGGTTGCGCAGATAATGAACTCCGTGAATCATATACGAAAAGATGCTGAGAGAGAACCTCCATTTCTCGAAGCTCGATCTCGAGACCCCATTCCTCGTGTCGAAATGTGCGAATTTCTTTCGAGTCACGTGAGCTTGGTTCGAATATTGAAAATTGCCCTGGAGCATACCGGTCGGGAGATATCATCGCGTTTTCCCTCTTTCGATCGATGATTCGACTGTATTGTTTAACCGTTTTTGTTCTCTTTTGCTCATCCATTTTATCTCATACGGTGTTATTTCAACGATGGCCGACCAGTACATCCGGAGGTAGATTGTGTAGCCTCGAGCTACTGCTGTACGCGGGCGGAAGGAGTGAGCGGGCGCCGCCGCCGCCACCGCATCAACGAAGTATTAGGACCTCATCTAGGGGCTCTGCTCCCCCTCTCGTCTATCTGGCAGCTTCGCCGACGCGGCCGTCCTCGAATGAGTGAATTCGAAAATGTTTTCCCTCGCTCCGTCAGCGTTATTCTCTTGAGCGGAAAACATTCGCGTCGCGCCGAAAACAATCTTTTCCGGGTATCGATATTACTCTTCGGTCGGAGAATGAGCCCTCCGTCAGCATTCCTCGACTAGAGAGGATCGCGGGGAAGAATCCGAAAAGCAGCCCTCCTCAGAATCGAGGAATCTGTAGCAATCCGAAGAGTGACCTCGCATCACTCACCCAACGGAATCGAGGACATCTATCGACTATGTCAGCCGGAGCAAGTCCATCTCCGACATCATTCTCTTGCAGCTCAAGCTCCATTAGATCTTTTGCGCCATTCCGGAGACCGATAATTGCAGGCGACGGTAATGGAAGGAGCGACGCCGAGTATATCAATGAAATTCCTTATGATTCTCCTGCAACGATTGCTACGTTTCTTGAGGTGGCTCCAATGCTGACTGAACGAATTTGCCACGCGTAACGAGCGCAGTCACCTTCAGAACGGCTTTTTCCCACCTTCCCTAGAGATCTAGAATCTCTCCCCCCTCTCCGATTGCTTGAAACGCTAGCCAAGCTCGAAATCGAATTATGACGACGAGGTACAAGTGAATCTCGGGGCAAAGATTCCGTTCCCGGTAGTTGCTTGAATCATTCCCTCGGAGAGCAGAAGCGAATCGTGGTCCCATTCGGCTTCAGAAGTTCTGCCTCGGCAGACGAGCGATTACAAACTACCGAACTGTTCCCTCGCCTGCTCTCCCGGGTGCGCCTGTGCTCGACTGCCGACTCGCCCGAGAGTGGGTCCGCTGAATGACATTGTCGTAGTCCGCCGGGGACTTCAGACAGGAAGCGATTGAGGTGTTGAGCATAGTATTACGAGAGGCGTATGAAATCAGCGCGACCTGCATGCATCTTGCTCGCTCCGGAGGTTGCTTGTGTGCCTGCATACATGGAGCTGGATTCACAACGGTAACAGTATATATATGAAATTCCAGCATTTTCTCGATCGCGGCATCGCTGTGCGATTGCTGCAGATAAAAATCGGATGCTTCAAAATCGACTTCCTCGTTCGAGGCGCCTTCGAGCTAATAGCTCGTTTGATTCTGCAGTTTAACCGGGAAAAAATTCGCGATATCCCGGAGCTTTCCCCTTACTCTGTTGAGATTTCTATCAAAGTCTGGCGGAGAATGAAGCGGGCTTCCGCGCACCGACCGTTCTCGCTCCACGAACGAGCTCGTACAAGGAAGCCGAGTCGAAAATGAGGTGAGTTGGAAAGTTGTTAATCTTCCTGTTCGCTCTCCGCGTCGTCTCAAGGAATGACGAGGATTTCGTTGGAGCGGAAAATATCGGTACCTAGGGACGGTGTGAGCGCGCGTGCTTTCAATATGCGCAAAGCCGATTGCGACAGCTTTGGTGAAGGGACCACCTAAACTCGCCTATTATCGGACTGACAAGCCTTCCTTGAAAAAGTTCCCCCTGAGATACTGGCAGCGAACGTTTTTTTCATGGTTCTCGCATTACATTCTATGCTCCACCAGGATCTCGGCGCTTCTTTCGAATGAAGAAGCTCGGGAAGGGATAGGCAGGACTCACACGGGGTTTCGTGGAAAATTCGTTCGATGCATCGAACCATGGACATCATACGGCTGCAGGGGAGGCGAGGGGGATTTTAAGATGCTAGCTACTAGCAACTTGTCAGCAGCGAGTGCATTTACTAGATGACCATCGGAAGAATGTTTCGCGAAAAGTTCCGCTGCTGAGTATATGGAGGTCTCTTTATGAGCCAGCCCAGCATCGAGCAAGAGAGCTCTTTTTATACCGGAAAAATCATATGAGAGTTCGCCTCTCCATATTGCTCAAGGTACAGCGCACCCGTTAACACCCCCATGTTACGCTCACGTTAATGTTCACTCCGGCTGAGGCCTCGACGTGACGCCTCCACTGATCTTGAAAACTTCAAGGTTCGCCGGTCAGAATGCACGATTCGGAGGTGCTGCAGGATTCGGAGGTTGCTGATATCCAGATGATGCATTTTCACCTTGGATCTAATATTCTTGATTCTCATGACCACCTATCCAGAGTTCTATGTAGTGTGAGAGAAGAGTGATCTAAGATAGGATCTTTCTCATTTCGATAGTCGTCACGTGCGCTGGTCGATCGGCGGTCGGAATGTTGGCTCGATTCATTATCCGTTTGAAAACGCCTCCGGGTGTTGACGGCCTCAGAACGCTTCCGAGAAAACCACGGGCATCAGAATCAGTGTCCGCAGAGCGAGATGTGATCGAGTCACACTTCGCTCGCGATAGAATTTCCTACCCTTTGGATCGGCTCTCATATCCCCATCGGAAGGTAGGAAGAAGACAAAACTGACTCCCGCGCCACGTCTCGCCTTAACTTGATTCCTCATCCAAGCCATGTCCCGGAATACTACGGATATTCCGAGCTCTCCTCCACAGCGAGAGCCCAGAGCCCGATTACTTTCGTATCAGTATTGAGAGGAGCCTGGTTCTCATTAGACAGACGCCATTCTTGCCAATACTCTCGTCTCAATGACGCGGTCGGTTCGCTTCAGACCTTCTTTCTACTTCTGTAGCCACTATCCTCTCGGAATCTCATCCTTTCCATCCCCTTTGGGCTGTGCGCGATAGATCAAAGGTAACGTTTTCTTTTAATGTTCGACCAGTCGGACTTTCGACTGAAAGATCCAAACAGCGTCCGGCGGCAAACCACTTTGTCAGCGCTCAGGATAGAGATCGAGACTCCGAGGTTCCCTTCGGGAAGAAGTTGTTTCTGATGATATCGCATGAGCCGTGTTCATGTTCCTCAACGCCTCACCGAGTTTGGATCGGTGAAGATAAGTTGTTTCCTCTTCTTGGCCACAAGATGACTCTTGTGACCAAGTTTTCGAAGCTGAACATGTACGCGGTCAATAAAGAAGAGAGTTAAAATTTTCATCTGCGTTTCCCTTTCACCAGCTGAATCAAATTTGCCGAGGATTCGTGCTCTGCACTCCAGATACAATATTGGCGTTCTCAGTGGGCCAGCTTTTTGTTAGCAGGCTGACCCGGAACGCGAAGATTCGAAAAGACTTTCCGATCTGCGCGGAGTCTTCCCGAGATGGCCACATTCTACTCTGAGAGGTGGATGGCGGAACCCCAAACTAGGAGAACGAGAGAGACCTCGTAATATCGGCTCGGGAAATTGGGTAGCGTCTGAGTTTACGTCGGAAGCGAATGACGGCGACAGTTTTTTAGCTTCGCATAAAAATTCTCGCTACGAGTTCGAAAATTCCAGGAGGAGCTCATCCGAGCGCAAGGTATACATACATAAATGTACATACAGCTACCTGGCGGAATCTCGCCGGCGGTCATGAATATGATGCCGAGTCATGATCGCCCTATCACCGCATCGAATGTCGCGCGAGGACGAGGGACAGCGGCTGGGTCCCTCTCACGGTCGGCACGAGATGTCTGTCGGATAGTCGAAACCATGAGCACATCGTGCGTATCACAGCGACTGCGTGAGGAAGAGACCCAGGCGTCCAACAAACCTCAGCTGGCCCTGGGTGCGGCATCGGCTTGGGAGACGGCGCGGCGTTGATTCCCGTCTGTGCGTGAACATCTTCTGGTGCTGCTCGTCAATAGAACGGCAGCGGTCGCCGAGATATGAGCTCCCGCTGTTTTCGCTGGCGATTGGGCTAAAGATCGCTTTCGGAGGTGTCAATGGCTGTTTGACTTCTTCGAGCGGTCCAGCGCCGCGCCGGTGCTACTGCGGCTACCGCTCATCCGAATTGTTTTCGATGAGCCAAGGAACCGGGAATCCCACAAAATGTCTGCTGATATAGACCGCATTCAAGGAGGATTTCCCGTGCGGGACAATATCCGACAGGGGAATCCAGACAGGGAAGGACCAAAGAGTGGGAAATCGCGCAGCTCCTTCTTTCCGGCTCGATTTTCGGTCTACGATTGGATAGAAGCATCTCTGTGGGCGGCATTTCGCTGAAACAAGAGTCGAGAGTCTGGGAACGTCTGTACCCGGCTCGTACCGATTCCTCCCCTGCAAACATACGCGTAAATGTGTACTCACGTTTGCAGACTCTCTTATGATTTAGAGGTTTGGTATGGTCTCTGTAGAAGCCTTCTTTGCAATGATGGCAATAGCGTCCGGCAGTGTTGTGGCGGCATTTGAGGCAAACTCCGCCACTTCTGTATCCGGACAATTTGTAGAGTTCCATGTTGAAACGGCAACCCCTTGCATGGCCGTTGCATTTGCACTCTGTTGAGAAAATCATGATATCTTAGTTGGCGGGACAAAAAGGAGCAACGAAAATACCTTCCGTGGATTCTTCGAGATCGGAGGAGCTGGACGTTCTTCTCTCTGGTTCTACTCGAGGGCGAGCGCATGTTTCATATGTCTATTGAGGTTCAGAAGCGTTCCCGTTCGCAGGTAATCAAATTTGTTCGAGATCCCGCTCAGTGGAAGCCGAAGCTGAACCGATCAGATATTCACCTCGCGGCAGCGTTTTGAGACGCAGCGCTGGTGGTTTATTGAATAAATTTATAACAGAAGCGCTCCGCGCATTTCCTACGTACACTAACACACGTCCAAATACCCTTGCGCGGGCATCCGGACTCGACTTTCCCACTTGCGCTCGCGTAGAGCGTATGTTTTTCCATAACTCGATCGGCCAATAAACGGCGTTCGACAGCAACCTATGCAAGTCTCACTTCGCCGACACGCGGATACCGGAATGTCTTTACTCCAAGAGGGTAAAGTAAACTGAGGTGTCGCGAAAATCGTGTGGAGGAATGTCCTCCAAATATCGGATTATGATTCGCGCGGCTCCGACCGGGCAAATTGATCGCGGCTCTTGATCATAGTGAATGACTAGGTAGGAAGATCGCCGGCGCCCCCCATGGTTTTTCGGTTTGTCACTTTCTCAGTATGCCACTCAGGCAAACGAACGGTCATACCGCTAGCGAGACGGGCGAACGAGCTGTGAGGAACAAACCGAAGAGAGGAACAAATGAAACAAAGCGAAGAATGGATGAACGAGCTATATCCAACTACTACCTAGCAGCAAAACAAGCCAACAGTCACTCAGTCAGTCAGTTAGTTACCATAGACAGACGAGCAGACGGACACACAGACAACCAACGACAAACTACTGCTACACGTAACGGTGATTCAGCTTGTGATCCGACCGAGCCCTCGTTGGGGGCCCTGTGATTTATCGGACGGAGGTGTCACAAACCCGGCTGTCCACCAAAGGGCACCCAAACGTTCATCCGTCCGTTCGATCGCCTGCTCGTCCAACTTACGAGGAGTGACTCGAACCTGGCTTATATTCGTAGGAGTATGTCCTCAGTCACGATCGTGTTTTAATGTTTCAGCGTCAATTCGACGGCGCAGGAGAACTGTCGTTTCTCCCGATGAACTCCGAAGAAAGTCGGGACAGTCGCGATCTGCATCACTTTAAAAACGCCTGCCGACGAAAGTGTCTACTGACGATACTCATCTCACGCTCCTCAACCTCTTGCAGAGTCCGATTCTCAATCATTGCCTGGCAAATTCGGCTTGTGTGCCAGGAAATTATATTGCTCTTGATTGCCATTCCGATATTCATTATTATCGGTGATTTCAAATCGGGGAGAAAGATTCATTTCCGTCGACCACAACCCGATTTAGAAGAATCATCTGCTGTCGTGAAGTTGCCTCCAAACGACCGCTACCTGGATTCTTCGATTGGTCTACCCTCTGACTGACTGAGCGATGGCGGGCGGCATCAGAGTTAATCCTCTTGGGCGCTTCTGCACCACGTATCGGCCCCACCGTGAAACGGGTGGGGTTGAACGTAGAAGCAAAGCAACTAAGGTGAATAGATAGACAAACACGAACAGAACGCAGATTAATATCTTCGAATCGGCGTTGAAGATCGGGGGTCCCCAACGTTATCATCGGCAGTGTCGGCATTGTTGATGTTGCGTGTGATTCTATGGGTCGGCCGGCGGATCGGTTGCTTGGTCATTCACTCACTCAATCGTTCAGACGCTCGCTCTCCGGGAGGCCGCTCCGCCCACTAGATGAGCTCCCGACCACCGAAACAAAGACCTGGAACACACTCCGGTGCTGAATTGCTGCATCTTGGGTACACATACCCGTCGATCGAGCGATGGCTCGATTTTCGCGGGAAGGAAGCATCACTCGTCAGACTCCGGTCTTCGCTTCGCTGCATAAATCTGCGGCACCCTCGGTAATCGCACGTGAGGAAAGAGGAAGTGGGATCATGATTCGAAATTCGGACCGTAGATATCGATCGCCAATCGACGACGTAAAAATAGTTCGGGTTGTGTCGAGCGAGCTGTCAATGGAAGCGGCTCGTTACTATGTACTACTCCCACCCAAGTCGTTCGCGAGTCAGAACCATCAGTGTGTTGACACAGGAATGCCAGCGGGGAGACGTCAGCCATGCGCTCACACAGATTTGATAACAGACAGTGAAGCAAACATAAATAGTCACCTAAGCTGGTGGTTTGTGTCGGAGCGAAATCAATTTCGGGCTCAGCTTCGGGAGGATGCGAGCTCGGCCAGACGATCTCCGACAGGATATTATGGCACCAATGGAATTCATAGAATAACTCGGAATGACTCGATCATTTGTTCCACGAAACGAATCCTGACGAAGCGTATCCGGATCGTATGGATATTATGCCCGAGTTCCGTCGTCAACGACTAAAGCTTCGCATCTCTATTTGGATGCACAGGAGGCAACATGGAACACTAATGATGAAGATGATGCTCATGACACGATACTTGAGTTAGTCGGACGCCACTCCGATGGCAAGAGGACCAATTACCGATTTGCCGGAGCGGGCATCGCTTGTGGTGGCCGTGGCGAAGGTTTGTGTACGTACAAGTAAGGACGACCGAGCATTCTCATCGTTGTTTCAGTGGGAGTGATTTAAGAAGACTGAGCGAATCCATCTGCCAGTAGAAGCGCAAGTGCGGAAAATTTGTCAAGCTTAGAACGCTAAACTCGAGCGGATACGCTGGAGTCATCTTCGTGGAGCACACAGAATTTCGATTTTATAAAAGATCGGCATGAGCGGGGGCTCGGATCAAGGGGCATCAGAGTTGAGTAACGACTGAAGAATTCGTGTACTCGATCTGCCAGTGGGATCATCGGAGCTCCCCAAAGATCCCGTCGGATTTCCCGTGCGTTCGCAGATTATTATCGAAGGGAGTCCACTACAACGCAATCGATTGTTTGTGATATATACCGGAAGAAATGTCTTTCGTTTCCTGGAGCCTCAGCTCTCGATGAGCCCGATAGAGCTCCGATAAAGGTCATCGAATTGGAACTCGGACAACAGATTCACGCTAATGAGAAGTCTCAAGTACGGACGGAAACGTTTCTGCCCACTACCACATCACCAATCGTTGTCTTATCGGTATCTGCTTCTCTGCTCGAAACATCTGAAAATGATGTCGCTACGGTTTTCCGCGCGGGTCGCCGATTCCTAGTGCAGATTTGAGGAACTTGGCTCAAACATCACGCTCGAAACATGGGAGCCCTCATGGAGGCTGCGGTGATGCGCCGATGCGTATTCATCTCCTTCCCAACTCCACGATACAAGTTCGTAGGAGGGATACTCACGGTCTGCGAGCGATGCATCACGTTTCTCATTCCCCTCGCTGCACGGAGGCAAGAGAAGATTTTTCGCCGAAAGTTCATTGATCTGATTCGATCCACGTACATCCTTTTCTGCGTCATTTCGTTATAGATTCTTAATTCGGTACCGTAGACCGATGGCTTCCGGCTTGGCATCTCGAGCTGTTATTTCATAGTCGGACGAAGAACACACAATCCAGACGTATTCAATCAAGGAAGTCACAAGTACTGTCGACCCCGCTCTATTGAGAGTCTTGTGAAATGCATCGAATGGAGAGAGATCCACTCCGATCTTCTCACAATATCCGGTCCTCATTGGACGGAGTCGACTTTGCAGAATAAAGGCTCTTTGACGGAAAATCTCGATTCCACGAGAGCTTTCCCATGAATGATAAGAAATGATCGAGGGTGCATCCTTCGTGTTTTTGCGTTTTCCATGAGGTGGGCAGGTATGGAAATGACGTGAATACTTCGAATGCTGGGAGTAGAGCCCTATGAGGACGGCAGGTGAACCACTCCGTCGGAAACAAAGGGAGACGATCGAAGAGAAGCGCGTTTCCGACGGCAGCAATCATGATAATTGCGGAATGGCGACGCCAATGTCTAGTGTCGAGTCGTTCGAAGAGTTTCGCTCGGGCACTCGACGACAAAAATGTCTCTCGCCTGTAGTCTCCGGCGGTTTTTCCTTTAAGGGTTCCGGAGACCCCTGCGTCGAAGCGCTTTCCAGTGACATGGACCCCTGATACACTTTCCACTAGTACTGAAGCGGGTCCCTAGAAATTCTCTCAGCTAGTCTGTCCTGAGAAACTCGACCTGAACGCAATGCGCGCGACAGGCACCACTGATGGAAAGATAATAATTGCTCAGAAACTCATGGATGGATTCGCAGGAAGATCATAAAAGACTCTCCGGAGGCGATGTCGAGGATAAAGTAGCACATTACATACACATTAAGATGCATGGCTAACGACTGGAAATACGTCAATGATGTTCTCCGTAATTCCCAGGTCCCATCCGTCCTATCTCCTTCCATGCTAATCGAATCAGTCATAGCGGGCCTGTGCGAGTCTCGCGAGTCGAAAATTCGAAAGCCTATCAAAGGATTTGCACTCATGTGCTTCCTGAGAACGGCTGCAGCGGTATTACCGATAATTTTCGAGTTCCATCCCGAATCGGAACCCATCTTCGGATAGAACGGACTCCGGACGTAACGGATCGTTTCAGCTGGTCGCTTCTAGTGCATTACTGCGGGGCGCCACCGTATCGGGTATTCGCGGGGCGTTAGCGCGGAGACCGCCGCATGTATATTATGTCCGTGATTCCCCAATTCGTTACGCAGGCTCGCGTGGCGCGAATATTGAGCGATCAATGAATCGAGGTCGACAGTACGAGACGGCTAATGGTAGGGGAGGGGGGCTTTCGCGAGAGCTTCATATCAGAACTTCCACGTGTTTCCTCCGTATGATCCGGGCAGCGCCAAGTATATCCGCCCTGATGGATTCGACTTTCAGAAGCAGGGACGAGAGCGCTCCATTCGCTCACGATAGGTATCATTCTCTCAAGAGCAGCTCGTTCGCCCCATTATTGGGACCGTGAGAACGAAAGCCGCTGAGTACGGCTCGATCGTATACCACGAGAGACGAGCACCGAGCTTGCCACAGAACATATCCACGAGTTGAAGGGCTTCAAGTCACGACCCTCCAACGTACAGCTGAGCATACAAATATTTTTGGAATATTCAAGTATAAGATTCCATCTAGTAATGATTACGGTCCAGAAGCGGACGCCGACTCACCGACACATGGGTTCGCATCCGATGCTGTGGCACGCGCCCAGGGCCGATCGAAGTGGAAGGGTTTGCATTTTTCGCAGTCCCTTCCGGCGGTGTTGTGGCGGCATTCGCAAACTGCCTGTCCGTCTTCATCGTGGACACATTTCGAAGCGTGACCGTTACACTTGCAACGACCTCCGACAGCCAGATCCGATACTGCGTAAAAATACTGTCCGTCGTCGGGGTTCTGAGTGAGAGGCACATTCGCCACCGTTTCGTTTTCGGAATCGAACTCGTCCTCGTCTTCGACGGAGTTCTCCTGATTCCAATTGACGAGTTTATTGAAAACCACTCTGATATCCGTCGCGGTGACCCAATCTTGGAGGACGGGACTCGTATCGAATTCATAAGCGGACGGCCGACCTTCGAGGGTGCTGAACGCAATCCTGTTCTCAGTGGGTATGCTCCCCGTGTCGGTGCACAACGCTTCGTGTTCGTTGTCGTTCGTGATTTCGGCTTTGGTCGGACGGCCGTAGGTTTTTCTGCACGATGACGAGTAGTATTGAAACGGTTGCCAGGTTTTTCCGAAATCGGAGCTCTTGAATAAAGCCATCGAGTCGGGTTTCGGTCCGCAGAAGCTCAGCGACACGTAGGTGAGTTCATACTTTTTGTCGAGGGAAAGCGTGAGAGAGACGTTCTGCGACGGGCTGTTGACGGGCTCCGACATCCAGCAAGTCAGATTGCTGGGATTATTGAGATCGGTGAGGAACGAGGCCGGATGACGGAACTTCGCGTTGCTCTCATCACATATGTCGCAGGTCCTCACCAGCTCGCCACGCTTATCCGCGTTCGTGGAGCAGTGTCGTGTGGGGGGGCTGCCACAGGTGGAGGTGGACACCACGGGTCGGCTGAAGGCCGCGTTCACGAAATCCGGTATGCAGCGTTTCGGGGTGCCGCGATCATCGTAGCACGGATCGATCGGAGCTTGCTCCGCTTGGAACATCGACAAGAAGCTCGACTCGTCCTCTTCAGATTCCAAAGGTTGGTGCTTGCGATGGAACGTTCTTGAGGTCGCCGAAGCGACGACCACCGATACTATAAGAAGCGCTCTCATCGTCACTTGCTGCAGCTCGTTCCGAAAGTCTGTCGTTCGGGATGCGAAGTCCGCTTCTACGCGCACTCAAAGTCGATCCGCAAGCACGCGGCACGCACGCTACACACACGGAGCACAGGAAGTGAGCGAGCTCGACTCCGGTAAGTGAAAAGCGGCGAATCGAAGTTTTTTCTACGCTTCTCGAGAAACGGTTTTCACGCTTCCGGTTGACATCTCAAGAATGAGAGGCATTCGCACATATCACATCATTGGCGCGAACTCCTGGAATGGGGAAGTCTCCGGGAAGAAAGCCATTCCAGCTCCCAGAAAAACTATGCACACCCCTCAATTTTTCTGACTTTTATTTTCATTTTGAAACATTGAAAATCCACGAAGGAGAAGTAACAGCTGTCTATCATTATAACGGACGTACCTGAACGTGATGCGGGAAGAGCGAGCGTGACCGCACGAGAGAAAGCACATCCAGATTGGAAACCTTCAAAGCATTTCTCTTCTACTCTACCGTACGGAGCTTCCGTCCTTTCCACTAAGAGAGGGCCGGTGCTCGGTTGGCTATGTGTCTGTCTGCCTGCCTGCCTGCCTACCCGCCCGCCTGCCCGCCTGCTCGCCTGGCAAGCGACTTGTTCTGCTGGGGGCTCGACGCACGAACAGCACGCGCGGGAAAATTGGAGGAGGGTCGTCTTTCCGGCGAGCAACTTCAGCACAAGTGTCGACCGGGAACGGTGCCGTCGTCTGAGCGTTTTTCAACTCATCCCAAGGAGTCCGGGATACGAGATGAATTGAATGCGACAGATAGCTGGCTCCATACATGGGACCACCTTCATCGACTTTCTCATTGATGAAAATTCTGGCAGAGATACATCTGCAGAAATACACACAACATTTCTGATACTAGGATCGTTGCCGCTGGAACCCGAGCTCAGGTTCGCTTTTCCCGATAGTACCTGACGAATGCATACAGAAATGAAGGTGAGAAGGTTGGTCGGTCGACGGCCCAGGGAACGCATTTGTGAAGACTTTCGCGATGCTCCTCAAAGACTCGGTTGTTTGTATTCTCTTGAAATCTGGTCTCGGATACGTCGCGATGGCTCCTCATGCGGACGTGCTGTCCGTCGAGTCGGAAGCGGCCGTCGGTCCTGCGTATTTGCATCATAAAAGAAATTGTCGTGTAAGAGAAGACATCACAGACTTGAAAGCGATGATGATAGCGGTGACGGTGCTGGTGGCAGCGGCCTTTTAAGCCTGATATATTTACACGCGTAGATAAAGAAAAGACAGAAAGAGTTCACTTGCCAACCGAACACCGACGCTGAGCAAGTTGAAAAACGCGACTCGCCGAAATCGGCCGCTCCGTCTGCTAGCTTTCGATGCTTCACGACTAAATCTGCCGCTCCCCGCCCACGACTCCCACTGCTTGAGCCACGATGCGGGGAACAATTCGTACTGACTCGGACTCATGGCGTAATTGATGAACTAATGAGTAGAGATTCAATGAGCTTTAATCAGGATAGCGAGGTAAGTCCTAGCTACAAGTCTCAAGTGTTTTCATCGAAACTCGGGCCCGACTCTGTCAGGCTGTGATTTCCAACAATAGAGGCGGCAGTCAGCGACCACGATCATTCAGTCGTTTCCAATGTGGACGACGGCAATACATACAGCGCAAACTTCTCATGCCCGGTATATACACAGATCAGTACGGAAATATATCTGTTCGCTGAGCATAATCAAACAATCGGTTCCGAGACCGGAATAAGAATAAACGATCAATGATAAATATGAACAATTCTCAGTCGGATCTCTTAATTTGTTTAGATTGCTCTGTATTGAGAGTCTTCAATTGCTGGAGCTCACTCGGGGTGAAATTAGCCAGACTGATCGGGAGAGACTCGTACTGTCTGGACACTGTGGGTCGCATTTGAGGATAAACAAGCCGCCGAACTCTCCCGACGAGGTACGTAGGCTAAGCGTAAACACTCATCTGACACTGAACACAGATGTATGCAGATACCCGGGTAGATAGGGTGGGCCCGACCAGAACACCCTGAGAGAGTCGTGAAGTAGAAGAGGTTCACATACGTAGAAAGAGATCGTGCTCTCCCATCTGGGATGGAAGACATCTTTCCGGCGAATCAGACCACTCACCGTGGAACGTCTCCTCGATGACTAGAACGCCGATAATGATGGAGCGACCTTCCAAAAATGAGTCTCAATGCACATCGAGCGCGTTACTGATTCACAGCCGCGGGCTTGGAATCGCATAGGTCAGGGGCAGCGGCACGAGCCGCAACACGGGCGTACACGGAGCAACAGAGTATATCGCCCATTCAGCTCCCTTGGGGATGTGCAAGGATCGTCGTCGCCGGTTCTTGCCTGCTGCCTGTAGATGGCACATCTCAGCGGATTATGGGCCCCAGCTCCGAAAAAGACATTCCCATTAAGTTGTGTAGTTTCGAAACTCTTCATTTTTTGGTCGGCAGGAACAGGCGTGCTAAGCCTCCCACGAATGAACCTCGGTGCCGAGGAGACAGACGATCTCCAAACCTCATACAGATCGAAGGACGGGGCAGCAAACAAGTGGTCTCTCGCAAAGATATAGGGTCGACCAACAAGTAGGAAGATGTTGGGATACAGCCGCTGCTGTTTACAGTGGGGATCTGACGCAAGCCCCGTGCGATACACAGAGGAAGACAGTCGATGGTGGATGGACGTATACGTGGAGTGGTACAAGACCAACAGAAGTGACCCTCTGTCTGCGAAAAAAAACCGACGCAGTCAAATTACTATTAGCCACAGCTGCCGCAGAAGTCACAATTTCTGGCTCCGTTTTCGCTAGACGTGTTTTTTCGCATGCAAGACATGCTTTGCGCTGGTCGGATACTCGTTTTCAAGTTGTGTCGTCCCACCTGCTCCAGAATGGATGTGGCGGAAAGGGTAGCCGAATATTCCGAATCCGGTCCGATTGTCTCGATCGGCTTCCGGAGTCTCAGGAGCATCTTGCAGGAGCCCTGTATCGCAGGTACCTCGCAGTCTTGCAGCAAGTGTTTTAAAATCAATCATTTTGGTTAGTTGTCTTGCACAGTGAGGCTGCTTATCGTATTATCACACACATGGTTCAACAACGCGGAACGCGTTATCTCCTCCGCAACACGGCGCTCGATGCCCCTGAGACCATAGCGAATACCGGAGTTTCGCTTCAGAGATCATGGCAAGGAGAGAGCGAGTTGGGGCGGGCGAGCGCTCTTTGAGCACGAACGAAGCTCACAGGACGCACAGAAAGAGCGCAGAGAGCCCCGTCCGTCCGTCCAACCCGGTCCCCACCGCTTCCGGAGTGGCGTCACAATCCAGCCGATGCCAGCCCCATCAGAGAGCTAACTGGCCGCATCTAGAAGCCATACAGGAAACCCTGCCTACGTTCCTATTTAGATCTGAAACTTTCTTGGATGTTTGCTGCGGCCTCGGCTCCACATGCATGCATACATGGCAGCATCGAAAACTGGCTCACACTGGGGATTTTCAGAAAGCGCATTCGGGATGCATTCCAGTGCGTCGCAGCTTTACCCCTTTGGACGACGACGAATATTCCCGTTCGTTCTAAGAGAGATTCAGGCCTTGCCCCCGGCTCGTCTCCATGTCAAGACCGCTGTGGACGAAAGTCGAAGACTCGGACCTCTGGGAAACCAAGCGGTGGCAAGAGCAAGAAACGTGCTCAAAGAATCAGGTCGGTAGACGGCATAACGATCAAGAAATAGCAGAACCTACAGCAACGACGAAGACGCTAAGCTCGCAATTAGTAAGATTAAGGATAACGATTCATTGTAGCCTCGTGCAATAGACTGATTTGTCTGCCAACTCGGCTTACGCTAGCCGTAACGCTGAGCTTCACGATTAGGCTTCCTTACGTTGGATTGACTGACATTGAACAAACTAACACCAATAACAGTCCCATGGACTCTGTCGGACGCGCAGACTGTCTATGTGTACAACGTACCCACCGTGCTAACCCATGGCATACCGATCAGCCGAAAAAGCCGGAACATCTCTCGAACGGCTATCCCCGGATGCTCGGACGGAGATCTTTGGGGAATATATTCTCTCCGAAATGGAACCGATACTCTGGAGATCACGCTGGCGCTGGCGGGATTCGGTTGAGAATGAAATTCAGCCGCCAGAACGATTCGTTTCCACCGCTATCGTCTACTTACCCGGTTCCGGGTCGCGACTCGATTTGGGCGTTTTTATTGTTCGAAAAAATTATTAATCTTGCAGCGAGGCAGTATCAACGACGAACGAAGAAAACGACGCCGCAACAGCCGAGTCGCTGGTTTGTCTGCTTTGGCTTCTTGCTTAGTTTCGCTGTTCGCTCTACGTGGCGTCAAGATGTGGGTGTTCGGATTGAACGAGGACATATCAGGGCAGGTCTACGAGAATGATCGTCGGAATTCGAAAGCCATCGGAATATGGATATCATTATTTAGGAAGTCATATTTCCATCGCTCCCGTATCGACATCGATTCGAGTCAGGGACCGAATGACACACTCCGTCGATTGATACGGATCTACTATGTACTTGTCATATGCGAAAGGAACAAATTTTCAAGACTTCATAGGTGGGAGGATGCGTTTGCAGGCGACGCTCTCGTGCTGCCATGACAGAGGCGGTCGAGAGCAGCCGATCGGAAACGAACCTCAGTACTGAAATGTCGGCGCAAGCAGGCTGTCTGTTATCGCAACAGGTAGGCAACTTTCGAAGTCGAATTCGCTGGTTCGACAGTGGTAAGAAAGCGCTTTTAGCGCCGACGGCTTTCATCTCCAGTGAGCGTGAACATATTCCGATTGGCTTCACATATACATGCCTAGCTGGCTAGCAAGCCAGCCAGCTTCCGAGCGACGATCCGCAACAAGCCGAGGAGGCATTTCTTGCATAGGCATGCGTTTCGCCCTTCCCACCTGCGCCTCCGTGGCCACCATCTGCGCTGGCAGAGCATTTCAACACATTCTGCGTGCATACACAGTGGATTAGAAGATGCAAAATATTGACTTGCTTCGGTGCTTCCGAAAGGAGTTCCAATGAATAGCCAACCGTGGAGCGCGAGAACATGTTCGGTCAAAAAGTTTCCCTCGTAAGTTATTAGTCGACTGCGTTCCTGTACGCATGGAACCGCGGATTCCACTGCCTCCCAGTGAGCCATCCAGAAGCATCGTCTGAGCTGTATCGAAAACGATGATATTGCCAGATCGAGACGCTCCTTAGAGATAGATTCATGCGGCAAAAAAACAGCGGCGCCTTGAATCCCACGCATCGGAGATGTTCGCCTACTTCCGAGCGGATTCCGATGCGCGGAATCGGTGCTAAATTATTTTCGTGGCCGGCACATCCGTGCAAACGGATTTCGGCGCTGGTCAGAGCGGAAGCGTAACAGCGATCATCGTTTCCGACTTCGACCATGACCGAATGGAGATAGATAGATAGATGAGGGGAGAGACAGTTCTTCGAGGGAGTGAAGAGGGGGGAACATTCGAACAATCAGCCCGCTGGCACGGCACACGGAGCGGGGCGGATGGGCAAATACACAGGTAGGCGGGCAGTCGGTCAGACTGACAGGGAGACGAGCAGTCTCTCGGCAAGCTCACAGAGGAGCCTGCAACCTAGCGAGCGAGCAAGCTGTGCAGAGCATTCTTGGAAAGGGAGAGAGCGAACTGCAAAGTGCAGATAACCTGATTGGGGCATTGAAGGATCTCCTTGGGGTACGGCCGCTCTTCTCCGCTCGTTTCCCACCCTCTTCTTCTGGCTTTCATCGTCGTCTATCTGCCGCTAGTCCTTTTTCCTTTATAGCGAGAAGGCGCTCCGTATGACGAAAGTCCATGAGGAGCAAGCAAGGCTGCGTGCGACGCACAAGCTCATCCGCGGGCGAGCTAGCGTACAGAGGAAGCCAGTCGAGCATACCAAATATACATACAGCGGGAAATAGCGGAGAGGAACAACGAATAATAATAATATCAGCAGCAGCAACAACAGCTATTCAAGTGAGTCCATTGGGAAAGGAAAGAAGAGACTTGTCACAGGGGGAGCCGCAAGCGTAGCACCGGGGGCGGCCGCAGGGGCAGCCGCAGGGGCAGCCACACGGGTAGCAAAAGAACACCGGAGAGAAACAGCCGAAGGGACCGTGAAGAGGACAAGTGTTCATCTTCTCTTCCCCCGTGGTGAGCGCTCTGCTGCGTATGCCACAAAAATCTAGAGACCTCCCATAATTGCCAAGCTTGACAGCTCTCGCGGATCGACTCCTCTCGAACTTCCCTCAACGAGGATTTCGCTGCTTGAATGCGGAATGACGATGGAGTTCAATGTTTGTCCAAACGTCTTGCCGAGAATGAAGGTGATTCCGAGCGATGAGCGAAGCCATCTCCTGATCAGATAGCTTTCTCTTCCGAATCCGGCTCGGCGACTTAGATTTTTTTTCGATTTCTCTACGACCGAGAGCAGAACGAATGGAAGAGCTCGATCAGAGAAGCCGACCGATGACGTCGCAGCTGCGGAGGATGAGTCGAGATTCGCGAGCACTTATACGAATGGGGATGTACGTACACTATGATGATGGTGAAAAGTCGCAGATTGGGAATCCGACGAAGAAGTAGGGCCGGCAAGCTTCCTGGTGAACAAACTGGACGACTCGGCGGAAGGATGGATGGATGGACTGGCTAACTGACTGACTGACTCATGAAATATGCATGTCTGTTGGGTACGAGGACTGGTCAAATATTTGATGAAAGGAGCTCTGACCCGCAAGCCGCAGGTCGGAAGAAGAAGGGAAACCGGCTGTCCACCGAGCTCACCAGAACGGGGCGCGATTCCACTCCGAATGTCCAGGGCAAAAGAGAATTCGAGCTGGTATTCAATTCAGGAGTCCTTGATCTCATTAGCCGCGATGGTTCCCCGGAGTTTTTTCTCCTGGCTTTCGGAAGGGCTCACAATACAGCCGCCTTCTGTTTTTCGACTCCTTCGCTGCGATTCAGACGTGGAAGTCTGAGCATCGGAGAGGATCCTATAGGAAACGCATCTCGCCCAACTTCCGCCATCGTATACCCGCTAGATAGCGGGTCGAATTTTTTTGAGAACATCCCTCGGAAAAGGTGACATGCTGTCCAACGAGGCAAAGATTACCTCTAGCTGTCCTCAGAGCGCGATGCTGGGATGCCTGGCTTATCTGATACACACGAACTCGATGAAAAATGTTTTCCCAAGGAATCAAGCATACAGAGTGAACGTAGACGACACGAATGACGAGACCGAGTGTCGACAGCTCCGACGAGCCATCGACGACTTCGATCGATGGACCGGAGCGCTCAATCTCAAGCTTTCCGTGGATAAATCTTTTGTCATGCACTGTGGCGGAAGAAATCTAAAGCTGACATACAGGATCAAGGATAAACCCTTGGCCGAGACTTCGAGGGCAAAAGACTTGGGAGTCATAATGACACCCGATTTCAAATTCAGTGAACACGTACGCGAGGTTGCGGGAAAGGCCGCCTGACTGTCGAACTTCATCCTAAGATACTTCGCTGTGACTGATGTTGATGCATATAAGAGACTTTTCACGACTTACGTTCTCCCGCTCATAGCCTACTCCTCCCCGGTCTGGAACCCTTCGCTCAAGAAGGGGCAGAAACTGCTACAGTCGATAGGTTCGATAGGCGAGTTGCGGCATAGAGAGAGACCGTACTGAGAAGAGGGACCTTGCTGAATGTCTCGACACCAACGATAGAAAGATGTTCCAAACTGTTATGAGAGATTTGCATCTCAGAGAGACATTCTTTGACACGATGGTGACCAAAACCAGATCGGGTTCTCTCACTCGACCGAAATTCTTAGCCAGGAGCACCAAAGTGATGAACATGTTCCCGTGGCGATTGACTGGCCCTAGCAAGATCTGAAGTCTACGCCCAGTTTTTAAATACCTTCATGTTTCAATTAAGCGTTGCTATTAAAAGTTCAGAGGCGATATCCTGAAAGGGTGGCATAGAATGCCCGGTAGGAATATCGACGCCGGGTTTTGTGTGCTCCGGTTTCGATTCCCTGATCCGGAGTAGTGGTGACCCATAATCATGTCAAAACATTCCTTTACGCCTGTGACGGAGAAAGCAACAGTGTTGGAGGAAAATTGTCCCATAAAGGTAAAAGCGAGAGAGAGCGCAAAAACTCGGTACGTCTTCGAGTACAGTCACGATTATAGTGACGCTGCGCTGTGGTAACCCGGCGCAGTATTATGCTTGTTCGCGGATGCGAAATTCCCGCTCTCCACATGAGAGCCCTTTTTTAGCGTCCGAGGAGTGGAGCAAGATAACACGCCGCTGTATGACCGGGCATGAACATCCCGAATTGTAGCAGGGCGCGTAGATCGGCGTTTTCTGCCCTCCCCGCGAATGTTGCTCCTGGCGGTGTAACTTAAAATTCTCGATCTTCAGTTGTATACGGGGACGCTCCACTCGATCTGACGACAAACAGGCCCGACGAATTTCGATCGCTCCACTTGCCCCGAGGGATGCTCCTCAAAATATGGACTCGAAAGCAGCTGCGAGATCGTAGTACCTCGGACTCTTCCCGCGAGGGAATTCGGACTACCGGATTTTGATTCGAAGTCCGAATTCATTTGGAGTCGAGTAGATTCCAATTTCGAATTTCTATCTGAGCGGCGAAGTATGCACGAGCAACAGAATCCCCCCCTGATTGATGAAGAAATTCCGAAAACGACGGTGCATGGAGACATGTGCGTGCCGATCGCGGGCGATCCCTCTCGTTTTATCGACACATTTGTCAAGCAGATGTTCGCGTCTCCCTGGATCCTCGAACCGAGCATTCTTATCCATATCGAGCAGGTCCTGAGACGTCCATATCGAGAGCTTGAGAGTTTCATTCACCAGGAGACACACCGCGCAAAAATCCCGATGGAGGAAACATTGTCCGCGCATCCCGATGGATCTCTAGTTTCGCTCCCGTCCATTCGTTGAAGCGCGTCCTCCGACAGAGTTTCAGGGTATTCCTGCTGTTTCCCCCCGACCGTCGAGAGTCTGATATCGGTAACGATGGAGGGGTTGCATGACACGAACGCATTCTTCCGGCAGGCGACGTACAGGAGTACATATTAAACTCCTTCTAGAACAAGCCGGTCGCTGTCTGGGAGCTGAGTATGGCATTGCTTAGACTGAGCGATCGAACTAGAGCTTTTGATCAGTCGGAAATTAACTGAGGATGTTTCAGAAGGACCCTTCCTGAACTATCGCTATCCTGTTTCTTCTCCGCTTGGTTTGCAATTATTCAGAACAAGATGTCCATCGGGTATGGTGACGCCCGCCTGTGGGGAGAGAGGAGACAGCCATACGAAAGTTGCTAGCTGTTTCATTACTCTCGATGAAACATCGAGCTGGCTTCACCGTCATCGCACATGGCGGTAGGTCTGTCGTCATCATCGTGTCTCTGAGTCTGTCGTCGATCTGCCGTCGCGAATCCAAGAAGCAAAAGGGCGGTGGGATGTGGAAGGAATGGGAACGACTCGTATGGTTGATAAAACAACTCATTTCACGAACCGCCGATTCCAATTCTCCACAACACCACTCAGAAACATACCGTCGTCCTCTCGGGACTCGGAGACATGGTGGGTGAGAAGACTCGGTCGGAACGAGATATCCTCACTGTTCCGCTCCTGTTTTCATCATGGGATTCACGACCGCGTTCTCGTAGGAAAAGGTTCTCCAGCTGAATACGAACCTGACAACGATTAATATTCGCGGGCTGGCCGCCTATTCCTCCATTTCAATTGACTATGTACGGACATCTCAAGAAGGGCTCTCCAAAGGAAGCATAGTTACATCAATCGCCGATGATTGCGCGCTCCCGCAAGGATGACTGGGCGGGAAGAACTCAAGAGGAGAACTCACTACGCACCCCGCTCGACCCCATGTTCTTTTCAAGTGCAAATCAACCAAGTAGTCCGGGGTGTGACTAGCTGACAAGACAGCGAGCGTGAGATAGAAGAGCTGCCGACATACAGATCGAACGAAAGAGCCAAATTAATGTGTCTCACGTATCTCATGGAATCGACTGCTTTGAGAGCTTGTCTCTGACATCAGGCGAGGGAGCAGGTCGAAGAGAGAAAAATTCAGAACGCGAGTCGATTCTCAATTGAACCGATGGGGGCGGAGTCACTTTTTCACACTATGTACGTACAAACAAAAACTTCAAACACCTGATCGCGCGCAAGCTTCTCGACGAGGTCGCAGCCTCGGATTATCTCGGACAGTTCGGGGAATGCTCGATCTGAAATCTCCGCTGTGTCGGAATGGAAGTTCCCTTCCCCCTGTGGCGGCGATGATTAGGGAAAATCGTTCTCTTGAGCGGTTTCACTGAGAGCATCGCACATCAAGGCGTCACGTCAGCGTCGCGTCGTTTACGCAGTTCATTCCTCTGGTTGTCTGAAGGCGAGGGAGAAACCGATGAAATTATTCCCTGCATGAGAAACAGTCGAACCCCGACCAGCGCGCTCGAGTCCGTTTCATCTCTATTGTGGTCGCGAGCAGCAAGCTCAGCTGATAATATTTCTTGATGACTTGAGTATTTCTCTCACATAAGTTTCTCCTCGGGATGATGTTTTCCACGCCTACAATTCGCTCGTGATTTCAGGGATCTCGTCTCGGGAACTCCCGCGACGTGCTTGATTAGAGGCCGAGTTGCAGCCCTGCGGAAAGACTGCCGTCCTCGCTAGCAGTGGATCACGAGGGAATTCCTATGAAGATCGAGCGCGGCTGCGCTCCCTCCGGGAAGAGAGGGGGATTTTCCTCCTCCCGAACATTTTTCTAGAGAACTTCGTATCCCTGAAGACATTTTTCTAGGGACGCCCCTCGTCCTCTTTCGCTCTGCTAGGTGAGCACATGTACCTAATCCAACTCTCTTCTGACTCTCCAGCCACATTCGAGTATGTATATGGCCCGATAGCGAGGAGAGAAACATCGCTACTCGATGATGCAATGAGGCCTCAGGGAACCATTTCGATAGAAAAGCCGTCCCGAAATGTTCCAGTTTCTGGGAGAGCAACCTCGACAACATCCAAGCTCCGAATATTCCGACAGGGAAACTCTGCGCCAGGTATCGTCGTGATGATCTTCCATCGGGGATATCAATGTTCGCTTTTCATGCGACACGCATGGATCTCGTGTGATTCTTTGCCAAGGGGAGTGCGACACTGAAAAAGAAAGCTCACGGTGATGCTTATTCCCGGGAATAGCTGATCCAAAATCGACAGAACTCAGGGTCCGTGTTTTGGAAATACTTAGAATGGATATGCTCCCCCTCCGCGAGCCGCGCGAGTCCTCACTGAGAGATTCCACAGGTCATCACGGCGTGGGCGACGGGGCCTCAGAGTCGAGAACGCGCGAAGTCTCTCAAGACCACTCGGCGAGCAACGGGATGGCGACCCCTCGCTATGTTCGTCCAGCTTTCCTTGGCCGGGGGTAATTTCAGAGTTCCGAGTGCAAAACGCTGTCCGGTCACATCACGCGAAGTGTCGAGGGAGGAATAACTCAGGATTATTCGAATGTATCTTAAATGGACATCAGAGGCGTTTGTTCGCGACTCCCCACTCATGTGCCTCCTCGCCGACCGGTCAATCGAATTTATCGAGTGTCACGGCACCTCATTGACAGACCCCTAGGACTCGTAGGTACTCTTGCTAACGCAAAACCATGCCAAGTGACTCCGAAACTCGAAGAAAGATCCGGGAAAGAAGAAGCGCTCTCTGAAAGCACCTCATTCGCGCACGCAGAAGGAGCCGGCATCGTGGGTCTCGACTAAAAACATTCCTCGGTCGCAAGAAAGGGTGATTCATATCCCGACATCATGACTGACTCATGACTCTATCCGTCATAGTGTCCCCAGGAGTGGAATACCGATCCGAAGCTGAATGACTCTGCGATACCTTGTGAACGCGAAACCAGAGAGAGCCAACAATCGATGATAAAAGGGGGAAAGTGTTGCTCCAAGAATAAAGCGATCGTCCCCCCAAAGCGGAAAAAAATAGAACAGCTCGGGGTTCGCTACATATCGCATGAACATTCAAGATCGTTTCATTGGGGATTTGTCGTAAGCTCTCTACATTATGACTGCTCTTGAGGTTCTCCGGGTCGTCCTGGAATGAGAATCCATAGTTCGTGGTTCACGGTGCAACGAGCCGATCTTGCGAATTCGCTGAAGATGACGTCCCGTGAACCGAGCCGAGGCATCATAAGTCACGGTAAACGGCACAAGGGCTCAGGGGCCCTTGATACTTCGTCGGAAGAGGTAGCGCCCCCGTACCCTCTTGTCCGCAGGACGTCAGCTCATGTGCACCGTATTTTCATCTGGCTCCAGGTTCCTGATAGCGAATTCGATTCCCTCAGAGACTCCGTCGGCGGCACGTCGAGCTCAGATTTCCTGCTGGATATCGTGCGTTCCAGATCGGCCTGAGCCTACGATTTTCCATGATCCCAGCGGAGCCCTTATTGAATATCCAGGGTTCGCTTGTGATAAATAGGGAGACTGAATGATCATTATGGGCGATGCTCCGAGCGTTGGTACGCTAGCGCACGTCCGACACTGTCCGTCTGAGAAGGTTCCATGGGGCGATCCAGCTCCATCAGTCAATACAGAGCCGGGAGCGCGCGACGCTGACGTGTTCGGACCTTTCGAACTCGACCGAAGCTTGTGATGTCCCTGACAATAATCGGAGGGATAATATCATGATCGCAGAAACGATCCGGATTCATTCAGATTCAGAGACCGTGATCGGCGAGCCCGCGGAGCGAATCGAGGCTCTGTGTAGTAGCAAGATCTTCGAATTTCATCATTCCGTATTGAGAGATCTTGGTTCCCGACATCCCAATGAATAAATAATCACTGCAACTTCAATCGGACGGCCCAGACGATGATTTCTTCAGCGTGCGCAGGAGCGATTTCCTAGTTTCCTGGCGAGGACTCTGGACCTCGAGTTCTGAGTCAGATGTCCGCACCCGGGGGTACTAATGATGACGACGGCTGAAAACTGAGGCGTATTCACAAGCGAGATCGCTTCAGCACGAAATCGGATTGTCCCGAGTTCACCGTGTCCACGCCGATCGCTTCTGAGCTCTAAGGAGCGATCTCTCAGCATCGCGGGCGATTCTGCGTACGATTGTCTATCAGACTCCATCGATTGCAATGCCGCTCCCTGTCTCATGGAATAAACCTGGGGATGGGATTTCATCTAGTAGGGCCTTCTTATGAACTACGAGCAAGCGATGCCGGGAGGCGAGCAGGGGGGTTCCCCTTTAAGCTCTCGACACTCAAGTAAAAGGAGTAACGAGGAGAAGAGATTCATCATTCAGCGACGCTGAAGTTGAATACGCGTTGGGAAAGAGCACTAGATTATGAGCCGACCTACCTCGACCACTCTGGGCCGTCCCGCTGGACGGACTCTCTACGTATGCTTAAACAAGTAGCACTCGAGGAGAACTTCAAGTACTCACGCCTCCGCTTACGAGGATGAGTATAGAAGGGAGCTGCGTTTCCTCTTCCCTGGGAGATGTTTGAAGACGTACCCTACGAGTGCGGGTTCGGTCCTGGTTGCCTCCGAGTTTGAAAGTCACCGACTGTGAGCCGCTCCGGGACGCTCATACACTTACACTGAGAACAGTTAGGAAGGGTAGCGATTCTTCCAACAGTAAAGCTATTTGAGCGAGCTGCGAGGACCAGTTTCTGAATTTTGACAAAAATTGACGTGAAAATTCAGCTGTATTATGGGCAATAAAGTTTTCTTCTTTCGAGCATCTTGAGGGGTGCTTGCTTATACATAGGTTGATGCTCAATTTCCATTATCATCCGCCCGCTTGTGTTCGATAGTTTGTAAGCTGATGTACCGACTCTACGATCTTTTCGAGGATCATTCGCCAAAATACATCCATAGAGGCGCCTCTTCCTCTGAGGCAGCTCGATCACTTCGCGAATAATCGAGAAAGACCGCCTCGGAAGGCTCGGCCGGGGAATGAGTAACAGATTCCATTTCCAGTCTGACGCGCGTGCTCCGAGGAGAATGCGACCTCGCTCAACTGATTTGAGTTCAGTTCTCTCGCACGTATCTGATATTTCCTCGTCACGGAATCGTCTCTCGGCCTCATGCGGGAAAATGATGCCGAATCTTCATTGTGGGTGGGCGTACTTTCCCCTTGTCGTTATGGCCCCCGAGATGGAATCTACAGATTCTAAATTCCGCCCTAACGTCCAGCAAGCTCCTTGGGATTCTCGATACGGCGCAATCCGATGAAAAGGGCGGGTCAGAATCTAGCCTCAACGCCCCACGATGTTTTACACGATGGATATCGATGAGTATCCTCTTAGAAACAAGGTTGAAAAGCGCATCTAGGCGTCCTCGGAAGCTTCCGCAAGCCTCGCGAATCGTGGAGCCCAGAATTGGAGGTACCGCATCGTTTGATTGATGATGATGAATTCCCTGGCGAGGAAGAGTCGGATTGTGACTTGATGAATTGATTCGGTGCCGATATGGTCATGTGACAGAGACTCACAAACATCAGGATCGCATAATACTCACCATGCATTCAAATCATTCGGGGTCCGCGGTCTCGATTCATTGAAAGGTCCCCTAATTGAGTCTATGACTTCTGGAGCTGGAGGTTCCAAATCAAGTGCTTCTCGAATCACTGACAGTTCTCCAAGAATGTTCTCTAAACTGGCGTGAACCTCACCGAACACTTCTCTCTTGGTTCTTGCATCTTCATCCGCGCGCTCACAGACGAGTTGCAGCGCTTTGTCGATTTGAGAAAGTTCCGACTCCACCGCACGGATGCATTCTTCCAATGGAGGCAGGTCTTCAGATCCACAGCATTGGGGAAGCCAGTCGTGCTTCTTGCCAGATAGGAGCCCGAGAACACCATCACCACTGTCGAGAGCGTCTTCGGTTTCGCCCGACCATTCCATCAGCCATTCGTACGAACGAGTTTTCGTCTCATGGCAAGCCATGCCGAAATAATGACTAATCTGTTCGAGCCCCATGTTTATGCGCCGACGAGAGAGTCTGTTCTCTTCACGAACCGACATCTCCCTTTTTTTTCCAAGATTCCGAGAGATCAAAGCGAGACAGATAAGCCCTCACCTTCTTCTGGGGTCCCGCGACGACAGCTCCCTCCCGGCTCGGTGTACGCGAATCAGCAACAGCACTGACAACTGCGTGGGCTTCCGTGCGGACGATCCGTTTGGAGAATATCTCGATTCACCCGGAATATGGAAGAGACGAATGTTTACTGCATCGATGGGCGGGACCTGGTTACCATCGCGACTCTAGCCATGAGAGTGTTCTCGCGTCGGACTGCGCACGCTATGAGCTCTCCCATGAGGCAGGTAGCGCGCAAATTGTTCACTCCTTCGAGATCCGTTGCAACGTCGAATGTCGTAGCGCACTGTTATATCCTTAGGCCAGATCACATTGAATACGATCCAGGCGAACGAAACTTTCATGGGGCAGAACCTCGCCTTTCGTAGGAGATTCGCAGCCGCTCATGATTCCATGAGCTCGAGCCTCACAGCTGACACAGCGACAGATCCGCGTACGGGCTATGGAGATGTGATCCGGAATGCCGACGATGGATTTTGTTTGAACTTCTTTCACACTCCTCCTCTATTCCGACGCCGGCGCTGCTCTGGGCGAACCCTTGATCTTCTAAGGATTGCAAAACAGCGGTTCCGGGAGGCTAGCGCCATCAGTGTTTGCGGATCGTCACGCCTACAATGCCGTAGATCGTAAATCTTTAGCATCGTCTGCAGAACGACCGATTGTGTTTGGATCATGTGAATCGACTGAATCAGCTCCGCTTTCCGAAGTCTTTGCTTCGCCTAGTCGCCTGGTATCGAAATTCCCATTTCCCCAAGAACTCACGCCATGCGCTCCTGAAGCTGGAAGCTATCCAGTATCGAGGCGATGAAAGTTCATCATACTGAAACCAGCAACTCTCGTTACTCGTGTTTCGGTTCCGAGAATGTCCTGTGCAATATAGTCCCTTCCGAGACGCTATCGAGGTGCTGTCGGTGAGCGCGACGCCGCGCCGTGATGCCGATTGCCATTCACCCCGGTTGTCTCCGGGAGCCGATTGTCGTAGAGCTCGAAGCTACGGTGAGGATGCGTGGCAGGATGTTTCTCCGTGATAGCAAGTCTTCGATGGCATTTTTGTGTGTGACCATCGAATTCGCCTTTAGGCTGGAATCTCTTTCGGAGCGGAAATCGTTTGCAGTTCTGGAACCGAGATATCGATCTCACTCAGACGTCTCGGTATTGGGGTTCGTTCTGCTCGTGTCGGTATCATGGAGGAGGCACAGAGTTGGAGTTTTCAATACTGTTCAGCCTGTGTTTGTACTACCAGTCTGCGGTAAACGAGTGGGAGAGGAAAAGATGAGAAACTCTCCGAATGGTCAATTGATAGGAGCTCTCTCCGAATGAGGACAATGATTGCGGACTCTAATCTGGAGAGACTGCGCATGGGGAGACAATGAGCGAACGGACTGGGCGGAGTTCGCTTCTGAGGGCCATCTCCGGATGAGAGTCTTTTTCCCTCAGTACATCGGCTTGACCGATATTCGGAGATATTCACTGAAGTCTCTGGGATCTTGATTGATTCGGGTGCATCGGCTGAAATCCCGGTCATTTTGCTCAATCAAGCTGTCATCACGGAACTTCTTGGGAGCTCTCTGAGCAACGAGCGCGAACGGTTTCCATCCAGCGGAGGGGTTCTGGGGGGTCTCGTATACCCTCCTCAACCCTGACGGCACTGGGAGGATAATGTCAAGATTCAGCTCGGGCGATCGAGGATGAAAGGAGAGGAGCATCGCGCTAGGATCCGGTTGAAGAGACGACTATTTATATCCATGACCTGAGTGTTATGAGCGAGTGCAGTCCCGATGGAGGTTGCTCGCCCGAAGCTTCTGATGGATTTATTATTCGGGACTCGATGATTTCGCCATGACCGAATGTCTGGGATCTCACATATGTAGCTCTTTCTTGAGAATAAAAACCTGGGAAATTGATTCTGTATCCTTACACTGACTTGGATACCCAGGAATCAGAATTTAGCGCGGAACACATGTTTAGGATTCTATAGAGCTCCTTTCTGAAGTCGAAAAACCCTGGACGGTTGATTCTGTGTCTCCACGATTTCGAATGAAGGGAGAGTATCGCTTCCGGCTTGAGTTTCTCCCGGCTCAGACCTCAAGCCCTCGTATAATGGAATCGACTCCCACAATGTAAATTTCAATGGCTCATTTCTCACCCGTTCGCTGCTAGGAGTCAGAAGCTTGCCATTCCGCGCGCGAGCCACGAGTTGCGTCGCGCGAAGGGCCGGCGACCACTATGCGTCGTAGTTTACGGAGCTCCAAAAAATGTAGGAGTAGCGCCCTCGCGGACTCTACGATCTCCTCGCGTGCCACGGCAAAATTACCCTCTGAAAATCTCCGGCATGAGGAACCCGAGAATCATCGAAGTTCTGGCCAAAGAGCCTTCGAAGGAATAGAGTCCGAGAATCTCCAGAATAAGGAAGCCTAGGACTATCCGAGCTTTGTCAAACGGGCCAAGGCTGAATCCATCTCCGAGAATCTTCGGGACAAGGAAGTGAGCTATCCAAGTGTGAAAAAGCTTCACATTGGAGCTCGAAGACCGACGGATAGCCGAGCGGTCTGCACGTCACATGCAGATTTGCGCTCGCTACTTTGATGCTCTATCGTGCAGCAGGCGGTGTGGGTCCGATCATCCCTGCAGCCGTCTACTTCGAAGGTGTTTTCCATGGTTCCCATTCTGCGCGGGTGAATGCCGAAGTAGTACTCAGGTCATGCCCCACCGAACCCCTGTACCTAACCCACCGCAACACAGCCGCTAGGCCTCTCTCGCGGAGGGCCCGACGGAGGGGACGAGTGAAAAAGGGAGAAAAACCGCGCTGAGCCGCCATTTCCCAATAGGGCTCTCCTCTGTGTCCCGTCTGCTATACGCGCGAGCGAGAGAGCGACGAGCTCTCTCGTCTGGTAAACATTGCCGCGCCGGAAGGAAATATGAACTATGCGTGGATCATCGGTCGCTCGGTCGCCGCCAAAGAGGAGGACCGTGGAGAAAGAGGGATACTTCTCAACTAGTACTTCACAACTGCTCTCGCTGCAGCTGCTCGGGGTTGATTTTGGTATCCCACCGTGGGATCTTTGAGTCAAGCAGCTGACATTCTCGGAGATTGGAATTCACCTGCCAGTTCAGCTGTCCGTGAGTACTTTCGCCGAACGGGTCGAGGCTTCGATTCGATGGTTTACAATACACAGAACGCCGTTGCTTCTCGCGGGCTTTCGTAGAGAGCTCTGTGGTATATGTATGGGGGGACAATCCCACCGAATGCTCTCAGGAGTGGCGGCTCCGTTTCGACACTCTTTCGGAGTTGTCAGACCATGAAGGAGCTCCCCACCGAGCGATCCTTTCTCCGGCGGGGTTTCGTCTCTAACAGGACCGGCGGCTCAGGTCCGGGCTGGACTCACCGAGCTGACCGCGATCTCTGCCCAGCTGGTGAATGACAAGGCTGCCCGCTATAGTATTTAAGTGGCTTCGAGCCGCTCAAGCCATTCGGTAAATAGCTTCCATATGCGCCATGCGCGATGCATTCATCGCGGGAAGTCGCTCAGATGTTCAAATGTGTGGCCATGGCGAACAGTCCATCGTTGAGCGACTCAATGAACAAATCGATTTTAATTCGAGCTCGCCATCATCCTCTGAATTCCTAGAACTGAGCGGGGGTGTGTCAAAAACCACATACGGAGCAATCGGCCTCCACGTAGTGTTTAAAGCGAAGGTCAACGACGGCGACGGAACGGTGTGCCTACGAACGACCTGACGAGCGAGTACTCAGCTGTTGCTCTGCCTATGACGAATGCGTCAGAAGCGCGAGAACCTCCTTTCAGACCCAGCCGCCTTGGAGCCAAATTGCAATCCTATTCTGGCTGGGTAGTTCTGATTTCACGACGGCCTCAGCGCGGTATCTTTGTTTCTGGAACAATTCTTGAATTCCTCCTGACAATGGATATCGAATCGTTCTCGGACTTCGACTTTACGGGATCCCACGTCATTTGGCTCAATGACTGTGAGATTAGATCAAGGAACAATGGCTGTCCACAATATCTTGGAAGATGGTAAATTCTGAATTTGCTGAAAGTCATTGCGGTCATTTAAATTTACACTCCCCGCCTCTGCGAAACAGGTCCTCTGGCAGAAGGAGCACTCTCATGCTATGCAACATGGGAGTTACTCAAGTTCACTTTTTACCTCCATCGGAACGGAAAAGGCTCAAATGATCCATGCTCAAGAGCAGTCGTCGAAATTGTAGTTGGCGTGACTCTGGAATCTGCATGCGTCTTTCGCTTCCATCATTGCAGTCCGACGCTGGAGAGCTGACCGCGAGGATTTGGAAGATTAGATGCTGTGAATGAATATGATGATTCTCGATTCCACTCGAGGCCTAGGTATCCTAGCAAGGCACCAAAGCATCACATGGTCTCGCACGCCGAAGTTTCGTCGCCATCCGCGCCTACGCTCTGTGAGGGCTACGACGGGATGCGGTGCAGCTTCACTCTATATATATAACATTTACTCTGCACAGTGCTAAACGATTCCATCTCCCACAGGCTTCTGGTTTTTGAACGCGGAAATGGCTCCGAAGCAATGCATCCTCGTCACCGGAGGTGCGGGCTACATAGGCAGTCATTGTATTGTGGAACTGCTGCAAGCTGATTACGACGTGGTGGCCGTAGATAACTTTGCGAATGCTCAGCCGGGACAAGATGGCTATCTCATGCCCGAAAGCCTCAAAAGAGTTTCGAAAATAACAGGTGAGCTCCGGTACATTGGAACTGATACATTGGGGAGTTCCAGGAAAAAATCCTCATGAATCCCTCCCTGTTCAAAGCACTCATAGGGAGAAGGCTTCACCGCTGCCAAATAGCGAATTGCATACAATCAAAACTACGAGTCCCACGTCTCGATTATTTGTCTGATCAGCCAAACGCTTCTTAGAACGTGACCCACGTTTCGCATAAATCATTATTCGGCAGGATCCTGCTTTGTCAAGGGTTGAGACTGATCTCCCAATCGTCATCTGGATGGGTCATTTATCACCCCTCACCGAGGGGCCTCGAGCGAAGAGCCCTAATATACAGACACAAAACGTCCGCCTGTCGGTCGGGTTTCACCATTTAAGCCTCTACTTGTCAAATTCAAGGCAAACCTCTCCAATTTGTGGCTTGCGATCTGTGCGACGAAGATAAAGTGGAAGAAATATTCAAACAGCACAAATTCGACTGTGTCATACACTTCGCCGCTCTGAAAGCTGTTGCCCAGAGTTGCGCGGAACCTCTGCAGTACTACAAGTGAGTTTCCCCCGCATCTCGTCCTTTCCATCGAAATTGAGAGCACTCACTCGGAGGAACGCCTCCAACGGCACCGGAAATTAATTGTTCCGAATGCCTTTCAGGAACAACATGGGTAGCACGGTAAATCTTCTCAATGTTATGAAGAAGCACAACCTGCGGAACATAGTTTTCTCTTCCTCGGCGACAGTCTATGGCGTCCCGCAATACCTTCCCGTCGATGAAAATCATCCTACGGGCATGACCTGTACGAACCCCTACGGTAAGCTAAGTGAAATCTCCTTTGAATGATGTCTGCAACTCACAGGAGTGTGCATTTCGATGAGCTTATTCGGAGATCGATTCAGAGACGATTTCCATGAATCAGTATCTGACTCGATTATGATGCTTTCCCAGGCCGAACGAAGTACTTCATCGAAGAAATGCTGAGAGACGTTCACAAGTCGGAGCCTGGCTGGAATATCTGTCTGTTACGCTACTTCAACCCGATCGGGGCTCACGAATCCGGTTATATCGGCGAAGACCCACAGGGTGAACCCAACAATCTGATGCCCTACATAGCGCAAGTTGCCGTGGGGAGGCGAGAATGTCTCAAAGTATTCGGTGGAGACTTTCCAACAATTGACGGAACCGGGGTTCGGGACTACATTCATGTCGTCGATCTCGTCAAAGGTCACGTCGTCGCCTTACAAAAGATCATGCGTGCAGAACTTAATGGACTCAAGGTTTACAATCTCGGTACATCGCGAGGTTTCTCTGTACTGGAAGTCATCAAGGCGTTCGAAGACGCTGCCGGGGTGAAAATCCCCTACGAGATCGTGGGAAGACGCCAGGGAGACGTTCCGTCGCTCTATGCGGACGCTTCCCTGATCGATCGGGAGCTAGGATGGCATGCAGAGCGCAGTCTGCTCAAGATGTGCGAAGATAGCTGGCGTTGGCAACAAGCGAACCCGGAGGGTTACGTTTCCAAGCGGTCCGTCTCCAGCGTGCCTCAATGAGATATCCCATAGGAGTCGCTTGTCCCCGGTGCGGGATACTGATTATTCTCTGTCTATCAGAGCTGTCACAAACGAACGAGACTCCCGCTGGATTCTCCGTTTGTCCGCTTGTTAGCAATTTTTTTTTTCTCAGAAGATTGCCTTCTGGTCTCGAGCTCCAAAAACGAGGAGCCCTCCCTCTTCCCGTTACGAGGAATCCTCCTCCGATACCAGCGAGTTGTTACCGGCGTCAGCCTTGTTATGGAGTAAACTAGTCACACGCTTATCTCATGATAAGCCCTCTATCAGGGAATGACAGTTGGTTTGTCTTTAGGTAATGTTCTGATGAGCACAGTATTTTCAAATAAACTGCCTATATATTTATTCCCAGCTCGCCTCCTCTCCGTCTCGACGAGTAGCATGACTAGTTCCTCTGGGAACTAGCTCGATTACTCCCGAGGTGATCGTACAGAAATATTGAGAATTGTAGGTATGTACAGTGAGCCCTCGACTACTTGATCTCCGCGGTCCCTATAGTACGTGGACTTCTGGAGATCATGAAACCTCGATTATTCGCGGTATGATACCCTCGGGTCATCAGCCCGCGGCTCTTTCTTCTGATAGTATATGGATATCAATATCATTCGTCCTCTCCTTGGGATCGAGGAACCTTCGCGGATACATATTATATCGTAAAAACCTGATGGAAGTCTCCACAGATCCGCAAACAATGTTGTGACACCGAGATGAGCCGCCATAGGCGCGTTTCTAGAAGACGCGAACCAGAAGAAGCTCCGCTTCGCGTTCTTTCGCTCACACTTAAGGGAAATCATGAGTCCTGGTTCAAAGGAATCCGAGTTCCGCGGGAGGCCTCAGAACGAGTTGCGGTGGTTCACTGTATTATATTTGAAGTCGCACCCACCTAAAGGACACCGCTCGGCACATCTCAAAATCGCTCCAGGATGCGGTTCCCTCAGATAGGCGATTTTCTCGAGGGGGACTCGGATTGAAGAGTGATATCCAAATGTGACCCTTTCATGTCGTATCTCCTCATACACGACTCCCTTATTACCAGGCCGGACTGTATGTCGAAGCGAAGCGTGGCTGGTCAAAAGAAATCCGCGCGGATCAGGTCCCAACTTCCTGACGAGGCTGCGGAACGGAATGAGTATTCGATACTTCTGGGCCCTCTACCGGAAGAAGCCTCCGAGTCGCTGGTATACGATGAGGTGCTCGGGGAAAGGAACAACTTCACCCCCGGCACTACAAGATCAATAATTGATCTCTAATCCAGTTAAAGGTATATTGAATGCTCATGAGAATTACTCTTCAGAGGCGCCACGAGACATCGATCGACCCGGTCTGCATCGGTCTCAATTCTGACCCACCTGGAATAAATTCTGGACTGGGCGAATCTCTGGAGGGGCGGCGGAATCAAGGGCATCCACATTGAGCTGAACAACATGACGTTCGATGAAGTGAAGATCTTCTCGGCTCCCAATTTTGCCACCGAGAAGCCGGACTCCAAAAACTTTCGAAGCCTCCTGCTAAAAGCCAAGGCTTATTTATGAGGAACACTCGGAGCTCCTGATCGCTCAATCCATTTCTCAGCGGACTCAGGTAAAACAAGGCCTTCCGAAAATCGAGTCGGCATCCTCGTCGCAAGGTGTAGTAAAGTCCGATTTCCCTCCTCTTGTGGGGACTGCGGTGGAGCTCATGCTCGACGTACCTGAGTAATGGTGTCTGTATACCGTCTGCAGTGTCTGTCACGTCGATCTCTCGGAAGCTTACCCCGACTCAGGTGCCCTGATGGGTCGGTGGGAATCACGATACTGCTCCGGAATCCACAAACGATGAATTGGGCTCCTCGAAATTCGAAGACGTGAAAGCGTTACCTGGCCCTTATAAATGGGATGACCGAGACAAGGTGGAGGCAAGCGATCCCCTGCGTCATTGTACCCACCGGACTTCGGCAGAGGACCCTGGAGTTGATGTGGAGAATCGAATGCGAAGATTTGCGCGATTTGCCCTGGGTAAGGGGTCGGTTTCCAAAAGAACAAAAATGAAACTGTACCAAGAAGCCGCAGGAGAGCTGGCGGGAAACCATGATCGCGAAGAAAACGCTGAACTGGTACTGAGTTTTCAGAAATGCTCGAGATAAGATCGAGCTGCACATATTTGAATGATGATGGATAATACTAGTGGAATTGACCAATTGATTGGTGACTGCCCGACCAGGATGTCTACCGACCAGGATCCACGGGCTTCGCTCCATGGACATCGATCCGATTCGTCCGTCTAAGATGTGGCTCGGGAGGAGAGACGCCGAAACATGGGATCCTCGGAGACGATGAACCGGGAGCGGGACAGAGAGGAACCGAGAGGGCCTCGACATCACGAAGGATATTCAGGTGAGACGTTAGCCTGCACAGAATTTCAGTTGGAGATATGGGTCGAGATGAATTTCAAAAGCCCGTCGCCAGCGACCGCTTTCACTTGCTAGCAGTGGGATTATCGCTCCTCCGTGGAATCATCGCCCCTCCATGAAGCATGAAGGGCTTCGTACTGAAGATGAAGGCAATTCCGGAAGGAGATGGACGAAAAACATCAATCAATCAATTGACCAGTCGGGATCTCCGAGCGCGACCGATGCGGAAATCGCCGAGAGAACCTCAAGGAATTCCAGCAAAGGATTGAATGAAAAGATTTTATTGTGGACAATCAAGTGGCTTTTAATCATAACCCGCAGGCGTATTGTACAGTGCAGTTTCCCCCTTCGTCTTTGTTCCTCTGAATTCAGGCTACTTCATCCACACGGGCGAGAAGTTATACAAACTGATTTATTCACAATATGATCCCGCATAAATAAATTGTTGTTAAAAGAAAAGAAAGAAGCTTCCTGCAACTCAATGGGGGAGATCCCCATCCGCAGTTCCACAGACTGGTGCCAGACGTTGCCACACGCCTCGATTGAAGGATCAAGCCACAACGACGACGGTCCGGTCGAGGGATCCGGGAGTCGTTCGGTTTGGTTTCCTCAATGCCTTACTTATGCTCAATCCTCGTTCTCGACTTCACTGCCTTCTTCTTCCTCAACGACAACGACGGCCTCATCGTCACCTTCCGATTCTTCTTCCTCGCCCTCGGACTCTTCCTCCATCCCGTTCTCGACTTCAATGTCTGGGACGAGGAAGTACTGGAGGGGATTGGGCCACATGTCGTCTTTGATCACTTCGGCAATGTCGTCTGCTGACGCATCTCCGTGGTCAGTAAACCAAGAGAAGAAGGATCGTGATTGATCGAAACGGCGTCTGCGACCACCAGATCCATTGTTCTTGGCGGCCTCCTTATGCTTAGCGGTCAGATCCATGTCTGGTTTCCACTTGATGGGAGTCGACTTCGACGACGGGTCCCCTGAAAAACATTCGCCCGAACTTAGATTCAGGATCGGTGTACCCCGGATCAAGGATCGCAAATATCATCCACGGTGCTGTCAGCATGGAGCATGATCGATTTACCGGGAGTGGCGAGATGGAACTCCTTAACGAGGACGTTGTTTTCGAAGAAAGGGTTCTCTTCAAAGTGGAACTTGATCCTGTATCCTGATTTGATGTCATCGAACTCTTCAACTTCGAGTTTCTTGAGATGCTTCAGGCACTCCTCTTCCTCCTCATCCAGGATCGCCGATAGCTGCGGATGATTGACAAACTGGAAGAAAAGCGTCGATCTTAGACTCGGCGATGTACGTCGGCGGAGCTCACTATCACCGTGAGGCAGGTATTTTCCGTGAGGAAGCTTCTGTCGATTACGATCATCACAACGCAAACCCCCTCCGACGGATTGATCGAAGTATAACCGTCCGTACGGAGTCGGCCCTCGATACCACCCAATCCTACATGTCTATGAGGTCGATAACATCAACAAAATCACGGATGATTCGTCGACACGAGATAACTCCGAATACGTCTAACGGAAAAATGCGTCAAACGATCTCATCGATTCGACTCAGAATTTGCTTCTAAAATGCGGTCAAGTATCTGGCGAACTCCAGAGGCGCCAAAGGAGCATACGCAAGCGGGTGAGTTCAAGCGAGGAAAGGATATTTTATTTGCATCGACACGGACCGAGTGGCTGAGTGCGAACCCTGCTACGCACGCCATCTCCCATCGTCGATTCTCGGGCGAAATCCTGAACTGTCAATAGCCCCGGATCTGCATTCTCGGGAGAATGCCGCGGAAACAGTGATGGCTCCGCTACAGTACTACCCCAACAAGCGGGAAGGGTTTCGGTCGCCATGCCGCCGAATCTGCTACGGCCTGACATTTTAGGATAGTGGCATCCGAAAGGGGGAATATGCGGTTCGTCGGCGTCACACGTGAGACGTCGGGGCAAGACACCGATTTTCGGGCCAGCGGCAGCACCAGCAGCGGCGGCGGCGGCACCAGCATCATCCCCACACCGCATGCACGCACACTTAGCAGGCAGTGAGCGCTGAGCCCGCTAGGCCTACTATGGACTTACCGCTGTTTCCCAAAAATTAGGAATTTTCGCGATGAGCTCATTTCGCTTGTCAAAGAACGGCTTCCGCTCTTGGTTGTACTTCTGTTCGACTTTGAGAATTTCCTCGGACGCCTTTTCGTTCAGAGAGTCGATCTCGCTCTGGCAAGCGTCTATCTCCTCGAGGGCTTTCTGCGTCTCGGCATCGTAGTCGCGGTCGTCGTCGAGCTTTGCCTTCTTCGGACTGGTGGCAGACATGGTGGTAACGCTTTCTGTTAGGCGTGTATCACCGCTCGCTGTTCAAGTCACTGTCTTGTTTCAACGCGGGACGCCGTGCACTCGGTCTCCAGCACGCACCACACCACTGAGAAGAGCGGTGGCCAAGCGGTGTAACAGACCGGCAACTGAAGCAGCGGTCTGGCTTTGTTTGGATGCGAGCCGGCCAGCCGAAACAGCGGGTTCGAGCCTCTCACCCTCTCGAATCGAGGCGAACGCAGAGGAAACTTGAAATTAGTCGGAACGGATCGGACGGCTACCTTCTCTTCGTCAAGATTGATGTCGGAAAAATTTCAGACGGGGCAAAGCTCTCTTCCAAGCTACGCTTGCATAAGGAGCACGGGATTCGGAATTTCGAATTTCGCGCCTCGGACGGTCCGTGTTCGCCTGGTTCAGCTGACATCTCCGGTCTCGTAAGATTCCGATGCGCAGCGACGAGGGGATGTTCAATCAGTACAATCTCTCGTTTCGCACTTCCGATCCCATTCATTTAGAGCAGGCATCAACGAACATTGGGGGAGCGGACTTGCTGTGAGGACTTGTGCTTTTTTGGAGCGAGGATCGACATTTTGCTGAATTTCTTCGACAAAGCGCTCTCTCAGGATTTCCCAAATCGTGAATGTCCACGTATAACTTATATTCCTCGGGACACTCCTCTCTTCAGGGATCTCCGCTGGGAATGATAACTAGCGAGAGCTAAAGCTTGAATTCGTGCCCGCAAACATGCTGAGCTTGGATCGCGCCCACAAGTACCACTTGGAGCACCTCAACCAATTCAATGCAGAAGTCATAGCGGAATTCTGCAAACTCGCCGTGCAGAGTCTCCTCGCCGGGGACCTCTCCCAAAATGAGAAATTGTACGCCAAAGCCGCCTCGCGGTTGCAGGTTCGTGGAATTGATTGTTTGGCGGGCGGGGACCTCGGAAGAATGCTCGGGAGAGACCGGGAATCCAACTCTGTCCAAAAACGCTCCCGTGATGAAGTCTCGCGCAATCTCTTTCAGAGTGATACAGAGATCGTGAACCAGAGCATCGAAGCCCTCGTGGCTCTGTTCAAGCTAGCGGCTCGAAGGAATCTGTCCAAGCTTCAAGATTCTCTCGTTCTGACTCAACTGAGTCAGACGCACGTAGATATAATCGCAGAGAGCTACGTTGAGGTTCGTGACTTCTCAGAGTCGCCCGGAGTCGGACGGTGCTTCGACGATCGAGGCGCTCTCGTCTTCGATCGGCTCCTCAGATGTCTCTCAAGTTCGACATTCCCATTTATACCCTGTGTTCATCTGTCGGTGATTAGGCGAGAGCTACGACGATTTATTCTCGCTGCAGGTGCACCATGTAATAGAACGACATGTGAAAGAGATCTTGCCAACCCCACTATCGTATCGTAGCTTGGAATGGCGACTGGCTGCTGTGATAGCCACGAGGTCGCTCCGAGGTCTGATGGATCCGGTACTCACGCTACAATTCCAATTGATAGATTGCAATGGCTATCCGAGAAAGGTGATTGTATCGTACGATTCGAAGCTATGAGGATTCATTTTGGATTGGTTCTTTGCGAGGAGCGAATAAGTTACGTATTCTAAAACTCCATAGGTCATGTTGGAATGCAGCATAGACAACCTGCGTAAATTGCGGGATGTCGTCGAAGAAGCGCTTCTGATGGCGAAGTCGAGACGGGTCCGGAAAGTCACAAGAATGCTGACGTGATGGGGAAACTACACCTAATGATATGGATAATGTCGCACTGTTCCTTCAAGATTCGGATGGTTGAGACTATACGTGTAGATGGAATTTTCCAATTCTTGCATTGTTGATGATGATTTCTAGATATAAACTATATTTGTTGTTATTTGGCATCGCGAACGTCTTCCTCGGGCCAAGAGAATATCACGCAGGACCTTGACGCAGGATCACCTCGGAAAGAATCCCCTACTTTCGATCGGATCGCAAAACCCAAATTTATCCTCTCCAGAATCTCTTGGAGGGACCTTGCCTTGGCGGCCTCGAGTCCTGGATCGAGTCCGGTGTGGATACGCGGGGTGAGAGCGCTGCAGATCGTTCTGCCTCGGATAGCGGAATAGAAAGCGCTCCGAGAGGAAGCGGTCGAAAGGAAGGACGGGCAAACGAAGAATGACGAAATCATAGGAATAAGATAAAAACGGCATCTGGGACTCTGGATATGTGGAAGTTACAACGCGATGTACTTACAATGTCACACAACAAGAAAATCACAAGCCAATACCGGGGCGATACTTCTGGTCATTCCCCGGCTCAACTCCAGCCCCGAGTTCTCTTCCCGAGATCGAACCTGGCCCATGCACCGCGCTCCCCGCCATCTGGAGAGTGGAGAGCTATCGGAGATTCCGAGATTCAGGGCTACCTATGTCTTCTCGAGATGACAATCCATCGTGAAGTGAGCTGATGATAATCTTCCGAGGTATTATCTCTAATCCTCCGGACAGATCGAATCTTCCTGTGATCGTGCCGCCGGAAATTGAAAATCGTGGAGCGCCCCGGAGCTAGAGCCGACGGCTTCGATTCGTCGGAAAGAGCTCATATAAGTTCGAAAATCTTTCACAATCCTAATACCTTCAATGGCTAGCTTCGCACCTGACAACCGACTCGATAAAATATCCTCGTGGAACTCCCCCGAATCCAGATGGACCGCTGACGGTCTGAGAGAACTCAGTCAAGAACCACTGCGATAGGGAGTATCAATCTTGCTTGCGCTTGCATAGCCAGGGCTCATCAGATAGTGCTCTTGGACTGAGGGGGGTATCGAATGACCCGTTCCAATACTGGAGTATTTTGTCACGGAAATAGAGAAGCCAGGCTCCCGGTTGCAACCTCTAGACCCTAGAGGTTCAGGGACTTACAAGAGACTCTCGAACATGTCTAGGAAGGCCTCGGCTGACCTCATATTTATTCCTCCATGTACAGGAACTTCGGATGAATTACGCTTTCGGCCTCAGTGAAGGCGAGATATTCGTCGGCTTATCGAAGATCGTTTTATAAGTTGCGGCTTCTGCACCCGACTCCTCAGTTCCTCTGGCTAGAAATCGCTCCACTCGTTTCTCCTGAACTGATGGCCGGTCTTTCGCTCCATTGCGACCCAACAGTTCTTCGAAATTATAACCTGCCGGAAGACAGCTTCATTAATATTCTTCAGAGCGTATGCTGGGGAGTCGAAAGAGAGCATTCTACCCAATAACGGGAAACTCTGTGAAGGCCACAGTTTGATGCGAAGGAAAGTCTCGAAGAGATCAGAAATCGAGAACCCCTCCAGGGACGAAAGATCCGTTCTAACTGTACAGGGACGATTGCTGTGTTTGGGCGCCGAGGGACCCGAATAGTTTTTCTCCGTGGGAGTCTCACATGGAATCATTCTATTCCAGCGAGAATCCACCATGGGGCGACTTTAAGTCCTCTTCTGACCTTCCGCGATTCCTGCAATCGAGCACTGAATCCGACGCGAGGCGTGAAAGTGATCGCGGAACAGAGCTCTCAACTGTCATCAGCCGGCATGCGGAAACTTCGACTCACCTATGAAACCCACGACCAGGGCGACGGGGAAGGTTGCGTAGGGAGCATATCTCTTGAGCATGAACCAGAGCGGCGACATAGTTACAATCACAAGTTCCGCTGGGTGAGATGTCTGCGAAATGCGTAGTCGACTATTGAATCCGAAGGGCAAATGTGAGATATTCCGATCGTTTGATGTGATGAGCCTCGATTGAGTTGGTCGACAAAGGTGAAAGCCTACCTATATCATGGTATTTCACGGTTCCAGATGATGCTTTACCCAGGGGTCTGAGGAGCCCGAGGGTTCGCGCGATTTCGAACCTGATTACTTTCGCAGCTTGAGGAGCAACACGCGCGGATGCCCCTTTGTTTTGATGACGGACGCACGAGAGCCCGCGGAATTTCGAAATCTTTCCGGCTGCTTCTCTATGGAGCCGGCGTGATTGAATCGCGTGTGCTAATTGGAAACGGGACAGTGAAATCGGAGTCGCCTAAAGGAACTTCTAGGGTACATCGGGAGCGTTCTCTCTACTCGCTGGTCCTGTGGTCCCTGGGCTTGGTGGGGATCCTTGCCGCTCAGCGGAAACTTCCGGAGGCATGCGGCAGCTCTCTGCCGTCACTTTCGACCCAGCGCCTGCGAATCCGTATCGCGCTCGTGAATCTTTTTTTTTCCGATCGACGACGGGCGGTGAATATCCTCAGTGGCTTCCTCAAATAGGACGGTCAAGCTCCGCAATTTTCCTGAGAGCTCTCGCCGAACCGTGTGCTCTCCCTGCCTCCGGCTTCTACATTCTGTCTGCCGTTCCGGTATCGCCTCCGTGGACCCCTCAATCATTCCGACTGTATGCTAGCCTGTAAAATCAAGACATGGTCGATGCCTCCATCGGTTCCGACCGAGATTCCGCGGAACGCTTCCCCTCAATCGGTATCCCGCTAGTTCCAGTTTTCGAGCTCCTTGTAGCTCTTTCCGTCCACTCGTCGTCTTCCGATGAGTTTCTGCTCTTGTGTGCTGAGATCACCTTGATGAGAGCTGTGTGGGAGTCTCCACAGTTCCGCGGCGCGAAGGCTTCTCCGTGCTGGCACCATAGAGCCTCCTTCCTATTATTAATTCCGAATTCCCGAATGCAGATGTACCCGGCCCTAATGAGTGCGGGAGGATAGAGAACGAGAATAGGACTCCAGGATCGCTTCAACAACAGAGCTTTAGTTATACAATGGGAGTGGCCACTCTTCCCGAAAGGAGGGTCTCCCTCAAGCCTTGGGCTGATAAGCTGACTTTCACAATTAGCAATATTGAATCATTGCGCTTTAGGGAACTCTTCTCATCTCGTGCGAGCAGAGGAGCACGGTCATCGAATCCATGGAGAATCTTGCAGGCTTCTCGGCGCGGAGGAGCTTCTCTCGGCTACGACCTTGGCCATCATCTAACACCTCTTCAAGTGAAGCTAGCACCCTGTCAGGTTCGTGGATGCTCATCGACTCTTTGGGAGCTCCGAATCACTGCCGCCGGTCCCCTCAGCTTCGCCAGCTTGGTATGCGATAACGGAGCTTTACCATACTCGAGCTCTCTCATCAGATCACAAGAGGCAGAATCCGGCCGATTCTGGTTTCCCTGAAAGTGTCGCCAGTCCGGGTCAAAGGACTGGCCGGCATCCGCCGCCGAGCGTACAAGAATCATGGTCGACCAGAACTCTTTTGCTCGGAAAAATTATATTCTAGTTCCCCATGCTCAGTGAAGCACTCCTCTCACAACCCAGGCTGGGATGAACAAGCCGAGGTGCCTTAGTTCCCGGAAATCAGGCAGCATAACATCTTTGCGCTGGCTTTTCAGCCTTAGACGGGTCGGGATCGCTCAGGAAGTAATTATTTGCTGACCAGATATACGATCCCGTTCGTGAAGCAGGTCGGAATGGTCCTTATATCAGAGGCCATGGCCTGATCTGGGGCCATGTAAAACGGTCGTACCGAACAGGCTGAATTTTAAGGAGCAACCAAAATCCCAACTCTATAGCTGTCGGAGGGTCGAGAGTGTAGGCAGGGGATCGCACCTAATGTTCGCCAACTTAGTAGAGGAATTGCCGAGAGACGGGGCCTAGGAAGGGAAAAGGATTATCATATGATTGACGTAGGAGAGTCGCAAGATAATGCGGATCTCAACTTCTTGAAAACGACCGACGCTACAGTTCGCTCGTGAATGAATTTCCTGTGCTATCTTGAGAGACAAGAAGAGTTTCCTGGGTATACCATCCGAAGTGGCCCCTTATATATCTGCATCTTAGTTAGTTCCTCGGAGATGAGTTGTCCTTTCCCCCCCCTCGCTTCTATGGATTCTCTCCGGTCCTGTCGCGTCGTCGGAGGAGATCCTTTCGATCTCCTCCGGTGCTGTCCATTTACTGACATGACAGCGATTGGTCCTCGGGCTTATATCTATGGCCCTCCTGTGTAGGATCGGCAGCTATCGGCGTGATCTCTTGATCCTGCTTTCTGAGCGACGGAAAATGCCCCATTCGTCTGTATCTCAACTTTTTGAGCAGAAAAATCAGGACTGGCGATTCGATGGTCCAGATGTAGATTACGCGTAGATTCGCGAACGAATTTCCCGACCTTCTCATCCGTAAGGAAATGGGATTGGTACTTCACAAGCAAGTCCCACTTCTCAAATCTTGTCATCGGTATGTGGGGAAAACATCCGCATCGTTCTCAGAGCTTTATGGCTCTCACGGAGGAGCGTCGGATTATCTGACTGCTTCGAACCATTTTGACTTGAATTGAGATCTCCTCGTCGACTTTGATCACATGGGGAAAGGAGGGGTGCTCTCCCCGTATAAAAACGTGAATAGTTTCCGTTCCAATCCATAATTTTGCTCTAAGCTGCTGATGTCGAGGCGGTTGCACGACGAGTAGACGGTAGCTGAAGTTGGTGATCCCTCAAGTGACTCTGCTATATGCATAATATAACGGAAATTCTCCGCGTAATTCACTTAAATGGAGCTCACTTCCGGTGCCACTTCCGTTCCCGTGTCAGCCCGATGGTGTCGTAATTTGCATCAAAATCGGCTTCCGCCCAGTCATGTAGCCGTTTTCTATGGCAAGCAAGTCGATGAGCGTGCAAGCGAGCCAGCGAGCAGTCAGTCAGTCAGCGAGCTCTATAATGCCCCTCACCGCATACATCTCTCGGCCTCTGCTGCGGCCATAAGAGAGCGAGAGGGGTTGGAAGACCGAAGAAGGCTTTTACATCGTTGGTTGACCGCCCCGAACAGCTCACTTTTTTCTTGTCCGCGAGCAATTCTATTGCTTGACGGCAACTGATTCCCTAGAGCTCGCAGAGTCTCTTCTGAGCTCTCGGTCACATATTCACGCGATAGAATTCGAGATGGTGAGATTTCAAGATCAGTCCCGTTTTCGACACAGATCTCGGAGATTAAGTCCGGCTTCAGATCCATCCCTTCGAAACCTTCATCTGGAGAATAAGGCGCCGAATTCGGGATTTCCTAGCGATCTGAGGAATAGTTGTGTCGTGGACCCGCTCATTAGAGGAAAGAAGTCTCGCTTATCGATTGTGGCGCGTGGTCGATTGTGGTCGATGGTATCAGTGATTTATCATGACCAGGGATTAGGAAATCATTGCCGAAGTACGGGGAAAGTTCCACAGCCGATCCAATCACTGCGATTCGTATAGACGAAACCCTTCCACGGGAATCCCCAGAACCCATGATCCCAATTCTGGATCACGAGTCAATCATCCGAAGTCGCGTCTCGAAGGGCCGAGTCATAGTCACCTCGGCTTCCGCTTAATCAGATGATCGTTTGCTTCAGCGCCGCGCTTTTCGTCGTTGTCCGAGTCACTCGCTGCCCGAGTTCTGCGACATCGAGTCAAGTTATGATAATATTCTTCCGTTCGATCGTGGTTGTGAGCCCTTCGTACGACAGGCCAAGACGCGACCGGCTGCATGATAAGGTTGGCATCTTCGAACAATATTTCTTGTCGCAAGGAATGCCAGGATCCGCAAGACGAATGAGGTCTGTCGCTGACAGGGTAGTTTATGTCGGTATGTTAATAAATTACGCTTCCTCTTGGCTGAAAATTTTAGAAAATCGAAGTATTACGTTGTCTTTCTCATACAGGCTCGAAGCCCGGAACGGGGAGAGGAAGAGTCCGTTCTCGCGAGCAGAATCGAACACACGTTCTTATAGACAGGGCAAGTCTCGATACCGATACTTTCAGAGTCTCATCTGACGAACCAGAGTGAATATCGCATCGCTGAGAGTTGCGGAAAGTTTTCGGTCGTCCGAGATTCAGCATAGCCCAGGCATGAATCGGCCAATCCTCGAGACCAAGACGACGCAACGGGAGCTTCGCTCACAGAAAGAAACCTGCGAACTCACTGTTTGGTGGAAATATCGATGGGAGAGAGGAAGTGGCGAACATAAATCGTGTCATCCTTGGAAGACAGCTCCTGCTTTCTCTCAAGTCGGTCTTGGGCCGTTGCTTCCTCGCTGCCGAAAGCTCCGGCCGAAGGATGAGCATGGGGGTGCGTTGGACAAGCTCAGCGACCATTGAATTTTCCCCGCTCCAAGACATTCTCTGCATCGTCGTTCCTTCAGTGTCTCCATCTACTGTCTCGCTATCCTTTCTTCCCATTCTTGCGTCCGAGGAGCTCGTGTGGGATTTCCACGAAATAAATCGCGTGTCTGAAGAAATTTCCTCGCTGCAAAAAATATCTCCTCCGTCTTCTCTATAGCGGCCGAAAGAGGCGCGGCTGTGGTGTCTATTTCTCACTCAATCTTGGTGGCATACTGAAAAACTTTCACCTGGAAGCAAAGCGCTGCGATGCAACCGGAGCTTCTCGAACTCAAAGCTGTCGGAGAACCGTCACTTATCTTACGGCGATTTATCTCGGGTGGAAGAGGGAGAAACGTTTCGCCGGTTTCGAGACGTGGTCACCGGTCACCCTTCTTGCGGAGAACAATCCGCTGCCGAATTCCAGGAAATGAAACAATATTTCGACGTGGACTGAACGGATCGATTCCCACCCATTCGTCGCATCATCGGCATGCTCACAGAGCTCGTACCGACGCATCTCGATCGCGAAAATTGACAACAAGCCCCCACTCCCGAACTTTCCCCTGTCTCCTGCGTTCCCTCATTCAGATATGTGGCGTGAAGGACTCTTCGCTGATCGCAAATCATTGCTACCAAGGAGTTGTCGAGCTCCTCAGCCCCTCGAGATGACCTTCATGGAGTGAGTCCAGAAGAATGACTCCAACGGATTAAGTTTGAAGTAGTGAATTGGACGACGTGAGTTCGGAAGGAACTCGGTCATGATTCCTCGAGATCGCGGGCTACACGCCCGGATGTCCGCACTGGGAAACGAGGGCCCTTGAGCGGCGTCGTTCAGCTAATAATTGTGAATCAAATGTACATTCCGCACACGAGAGGTCAGACTCACCATGCACTCGATCGTTTCGTCCGAGAAGTCGAGATGGATGGCGAGCGAAGTCGCTTGTCCTCCCTGAACTTTGGCTCCGATCAGGTGAAAATATATCCGGACAGAAATTCTGGAGTGTTCCCGAGAATTCCTAGGGTAGGAATTCGAGCTCTTCCGCTCAATAAGCCTCCTCTGAGAAAAGTGGTGAAAGCGAAAGGGGCTCGAGCAGCGCTTGACAATAAAATCAAGAATTGAAGCGAATGATTCTTCCGGAGGAATGGATGTCGTCTCGCAGCCTGTTTCGCAGAGTCCCTATCTGATTTTCGTTCAGCTCCCTGACTTCCCCAGACGCTGCCGAGCTTGCCAGTATGGGACGAGCGACGAATGGGTGAGCGAGCGAGTCGAAAAGAGGGAAAACCTAAGGACGAGCAGCTGCGGGTGCTGCTTGAATCGACAGAATGTTTTATTGAAAGAGGGAAACGACGCTCGGGTAAGAAGTCTTCGAACCCTCCCCCAAGCAACCTACGAACGGGCGACCGACCGACCAACCCGCGAGCAGAGAAAAATTCGACGGAAGAATTCATTGCTTGCGGACGCTCTCTCCGATGGGATCCCGAGACTGTAGTGTTCGATGTCGACTTCCACGGAGAGAAGTGGGCTTCAGCGTAGCCTGTCGTCAGAGAGAATCAGATCTCTCCCGACGATTTCTCTCCGCCGTAGGGGGACTACGAGGAACGTCAGGGAAACTGAATTCCTTCGGTTCGGATAAATAAAAATAAATAGAAGTATCGCCATCTATACGAGCCGGATCTGATTCATTCCAAGCTTCCCAGTGAACCGTAGAGTTGACTGGATGAGCTCGAATCGCGATATGAGCGCAGCCCCCTTGCGAAGTCCCTTGTCTACCGTCGCTCGCTTAATCGTTGCATTGGTCGACCGAACTGACGCGTGGGCACGAACTTGACGAGGGGGAAATTCGGTGAGCTCAGCAACATTCTCGTCGCGGTGAGAATGCTTGTGTTACCCGATGTTTGCTCTCCTTTCATCGGAGCGTTGGCCCCCCGAGCTAAGCTATTAGTTCCGAGACCGGGCATCGAGACCATCGATAGACTCTGTATTGCCCATTGATTTTATTCTCCGCTATGTTGCACAATTTTCCACCGACCGTGGAAAACCGTGAGTAGCTGGCGGACTCGTAGTCTGGATGAGCACAATCGGCTTTTCCCCTAGGTATCATCGTCTCCGACGTCATCACCGTAGGAAACATCTGGTGACCTCCGCAATGAAGAAGTGAGACCGGCTCAAGTGACGGCGCGAAGGAAGAAGCGGCCGCGTATCGAAATCGAAAGCCAATACGCCTGCTTGAATGGTGTCGTCACCAAGGGCAAGTGGATAGGGGAGCGAGCGGCAGGGCGATTGAGCAAGACCGAGTCTACACAGATCACGGAAGCGAGGAAGCGGAGGTCTAAATCAAAATTAAGCGAGGTCTGGCCGAAATCGGCGAAGAAGCCTCGAAGAGAGAGCCCGGACGCTGTCCACATCGAAATCGATGGCTTGGCCAACCCAACGCTCATCTCTGCTGCGACGGTCAACTACCAAAGTGAGGCGTTACGCTACACGCCGACTCCGGAGTAGCACTCTCGTTCAGAGGAAGACTGCAGTGGTCGGCGCATCTATGTTGCGCCGCCGTACCGGCAGCCTCCGTTCGACTTTCCTTCGGAGCGAGTCCATCGCGATTGGGTTGAGGCAACACGTGAACTACGACCCGAGCCCAATCGGAGGAGCTGTCGCTCATCCTGCCGGTCCCCAACCGGCAATCTCGGCCAGCTGAGGGCCACCCCGCTGCCGGATGAGCGGAGAAGATGATACCTCATTGTTCTAAGCTATCCTTGACGGTGGAAATTGAAGTGAGACACCGAGCAGGGAGGACGTTCGAGACATCGGTGAGAGTAGACAACAGCGACAACAACAACGACGACGACTTCTCCTTCCTGTCTCTCGTGTCTGTTCGGCAGCTCCTATTTTTGATCACTAGGGCCACCGTCGTCGGAGCGGAAGAACTGTCAAGGAGAGGCGGGTGGCCGATCCGGCGGACCGAAGAATGAGCGGTGGGATAGATGGGGGAGGGGGGGGGCGACCGACCGGCCGACGGGACGGATGGACCGACTGAGAATCTGCAGGAAGTTCGATCGATGCTCCGTCGTTGGTTCCGTGCTTCCTTCAGATTGTCGACGAGGCGAACGAACAAGGGGAGGGGTTCCTACGAAGAAAGGATGTTGACTTCTCATTAAAGACATCCATCGCAACGGAGCGACGACGGGAGGAAGCAGAAACCGAGAGCGGAGAAAGATGCTAGAGGAGAAAGTATCGGGAAAAAGGACAGACCCGTCGAAGTCTCTTTCTGATAGAAATGGCAGCTTCTCGAATCATTCAGCCTTTCAAGCACTTTTCCATGCTCGCTCCCCCAGCTCTCACGGCCCTTCTCGCCCTGCCGCGACCTCTCTGCTGTTGGGTACAGTCTAAGATGCTTCTGTCTTGGCGGCACGCTTTGTTGCATCTTTTCGGACTCGGCTTATCTCCCCCCCCCTCTTTCTGTCTGACCCTGTTGTCGTTCTTTCGAAGCATGCCTTTTTCGAGTCGACCGAAGCCAAGTGTCGCTCTCCACGCACTTGTTGCGAGTCGAAGTGAGTACTCCGGACGACGGAGTCCTTTCAAATGGAGTTGGGATGCCTTGGGATCCTTGGGAGTTCGGAGCGCAACCCAGAGACAGGTTGTTCGTGCAGAGTTCATTCCACTCGAAAATGGCGGAGCTCCTCCCTGTCGTGGAGCATGTGCTTTTCCTCTTCAGTAAAGCTTCACCGAAGGACTACATGAGGGAGGGAAGGAGGGAAGAGGATATGGATGAAAGGAGCATAGATTGAGCAGCTATTGGTCGGGATATGTACACACCTATATATTCGAGTCTGATGAAATGATGACACTGATTCTCGAGTCCATGCAGACGATTTTCGATATCCGGAATTCCATGGTTCGAACGAGTTCTGATCAGAACCTACGGATGTCGGCGAGGCGCCCAAGAACATACATTCCATGCAACCAGCAGTTGTGGCCGCAAACGTAGCAGCGACGACCATCGACAGCTTGGCTTTTTACTGTATCTGATGTGTGTGAGCATGGTGAGCTTGATTCCTTCGGTCGAGAAGTCGCTTGGCTGACGTCGTGGCGACAGCTGGCTCGGTCCTCGAGAGTATTTGCATCACTGTGTTGTGTGTGTATGTGGAGTCGCTTCATCACGGGAAAAAAGCGCAGAGGCACCGCAGAGCCCAAGCATTGAACGAGTAGAAAAGAACAACGCCACAGCCCTTGCCGGCGGGAGTGCCGAAAGTATGTATGTATATCTTCGGAGGAAGCTAGGAATCGTGGTTTTACCGAAGCACGCTGCATTTCTCGATGCGGGATCGATTCTCTCGTGCTCTCGACGGTGAAAATCAGTGCTCCGACGGGTAATATATTCGGTAAGCAGTTCGGATAAGCCTCATTAGTCCACAGGGAAGAATGCGGTGTTCCCGGTCTCGATCGCCCGGAAGCTTTGTAAAGGTAGATCGAAAACGTTCGCTACTTCAGACAGTCCCATCGACGTGTTGGTTGTTCCGTTTCGCGTATGCTAAATAGGTCAGCGTACGGGAAATGAGTTCGGCATCGCATTGAATTGATTCTGTCGTTTGAATCGTTGTTGTCGTTTTCGTCGACGTCCCCTCTTCCGAACTCTGCCTCTCAGTTACCCGGACGGCCGTCCTGGCCACCGTTTCGGCTAACGTCGTTGAGAGCGGAAGAAGACGACGACACGAGAGAAGCCGAGAATCGAGTCCCTCCCTATGTTAGTTGAGAGAACGAGAGTCACATTTGAGTTCGCTCAAATTAACTCAAGCATCTAATTGGCTACGTAATTAAGAAAGGAAGAGAAATAACGAGGGGAGCCAGTCAGCCGGCTAGTTTGCCAGTCAGCTGACCAGCTTCCCCGCCTACAAGCTAGCTCGCACAGGCTCTGCTGCCCCGTCCTAAATGCCATTCCCACATCTCGGAGGAAAGGAAAAGTTCTCTCTATAATTCGAGTCGTTGAGATGCGCCGCCAAACCGAGAAACGGTCCTATCGCAGCTCAGCTCAAAGCGGGAAAAAGTGTCAACACTGCCTCACGACGAAAGTTCGTTCCGCAGGACAACTCTGTGTTGCGACAGACTTCACTGGCGGCAGGTCTCCACCTCATTCCTTGTCGCACGCTTTACGCCACAGTTTTTCGACCGCTACTCGTCTACCTTTTGGCCGACGTCGGCGTCGATCGCAGGTCCGAAGCTGTGAGCAGCGGAGCAAACAATAAAATTGCCTCCATCAATTCGAGCGAGTCAATGACGAGACTGGTTTGTGCTCATGAGTGTTGCGAAGAAGCAGGTCGAATAATGTTCGGGGTCATTAGACCCGGGGGGGCTGTCTTGTCTCATCAGTGGCAACGACGTTCAGTAGGCGAGCATCCGAATGAGTTGTCATCAGGATATGTGATGTCGATTTTGTCCCGAATCGATGTGAGCGCTAGATACACTTACGCCTTGTGCTGACGGCACAACGCGGGGTTGGCACTCATCCACGTCTCATGTACTTGCACCAATTTCGTCCTGCTTCCATACGTGAAGATGTTCTCCTTAGTCATGCACAGATCAGGAGATTCTAGGAAATGACCTCAAAGCAAATTTTTTCTTCGGAATAGATAATAATCAAGCAAGTATCGTATGCTCCGACAGATAGTTCCATTTCCAGTAATCCCCTCAATCCAATGATAGAATAGGAGAATGATAGAACCGAAGGAATTAGTATATTGTGATACTTTATCATAATATTTTCGTGCCGTCGCCTTTTGTCACGTTCGCGCTGGCATTGATCTTTCCCATCCGGACGGCCTTCTCGTGTGCGACAAGCATCAGTCGTATCTTGGATGCCTTCTGCTGGATTCCGACCTCTGAAAGTTAACCGCAGGAGATTCCTTCTGGAAGACCATCGCGCGGGAGCTTCATGTAGCATTTCCACGACGGAGCTCCATTTTTCAGAATAGGCAGAGAGAATTTGCTTTCTGATACCTTCTATTACGAGACTGTCCTCGTACCTGCCGTATGGGGTCTTCGCGGCGACGTTGCACAAAGCACTTATGGAGAGCGCTTGTCAGAAGCACGCTGCAAGTTAACTTCGGCTGAAAGTTAGCCTCCCCAACCTTGGCGAGCGGATCCGTACCAATGATGGAAAGAACTATAAAAAGGAAAATTCATTCCCAGAAGCTTGTGGGGGAAAGTTCGAATCTTGCGAGCGCCAGGAGACGCAGATTTCCCTGAGATGAGCGATGTCGAGTGGGCTTCCGGAGAACGTAAAAATTCAGTCGACGTCGAATTTGGTTGAGAAACCACGATGAGTCTGGGACAGAGTCGGCAGTAAACTCCGCTGAACACCTCATAGCGCAATATCACCGGTGCTTGTCAAGCATTATTCGTGTGAATTTCCTTCCGAAAGTTGGTCGAGGCTCACAGCTAATCGAGCAGTTCGCAAGAAGAATTCCTTGAAACTCAGTGGAGGATACTAATTTCGAAAATTAGTTCATGGCCCCAGGTGTTTTCTCGGGCCGGCTCGCCCCCCTCCATTCATACCGGCTTTAAAAACTCATGGACATTCGTTTTTATGACGAGGCACACGGCCGAGATTCCCGACCTGTCGTCAAACTTCTGCTCGAGGTCTCCGATCAACCTTATCAGTGTCGGAGAGTGAGCAGAGGGATGTCTTCTTGCGTAGGAACGCTGGAGAATGTCGAGTACAGAATCCGATCCTTCTCGATCGATGAGCAGCCTCCGGAGAGCGCCTTCTGCGAATTCGCGTGCTGTTCTCCCATCAGCAACTCGCTGAGTCCGGTTCAAGGTGGCGTGAATAGCTATCCCTCCGGTTGGGGGTCGACTATCGGATTCGTTTGTTCGCCGGAGCCCTTCCGAAGAGCTCAGACATCGATTCGACAATTAACAGGGAACGCGTCGATTTGCCTCCGCTTTGGATCATTGTTCTTGAGAGCCCGCTCCCGGTGGAATAGGTAGAAGATGGAAAGAGGTCGCCGGCCTCCCGTGACAGCTCTGAGGTTTTAAGTGAATGCTTGCGACTAGGTGAGCCCGATGAGTAGCGAGTCTGCGCCGCGCAATGAAGTGGCCGCGCTTAATTGTTCTATCGAATCCATTCACGGCGATCTTAGGGAAAGAGTTCCGTTTCTATCGTCGCCATGAGATTCGCCAATTCTTCTTGAGATTCGTCGAGAGGTCTCGGACTGTAGGAGAACCAGAAGGATCAATCGTCGCCCTAGAGCTCAGCTGGAAAACAAGTAAGAGCTCCCAGTGTATATTCTCCACATGTATCAAACCGGCAGCTCCATTAGCCGCGCGGAGAACCTGAGCCGGTCATTTTTGTTTCCTGTTCTCTCATTTTCTCGGCAGCGGGTTAGCTCGTGAGCGATGCAAGGAACGGATATTGGGCTCCATCACGACTCATGACTCACACGCCGGGAGGGCTGGGATTTTATGATATCCGACTATAAGTCAACTCCAATCGCTCGAGATCTTGATTGATCCTCCCATGTATGTGAAACCTCCCGGAAGCCCCGAATTCGAGTGCCATTGTGTTTCTATCTCCCTTGTGGAAATGGTAATGAGAATTATTCCTTCGGGCTGAACTGCGTGGGAGCGAGTAGAGGGGCAGATCCTCTCGGAGTCAGAGTTAGGAATCGAACGTAGACAGATCGCAGATTTAGCTATTGATTGGGGCCGGTAGAGATGAAGTCATGAGCCATTCCATTTTCCTTATGGGATCGGACCCACTCGCAGACTCGATTGATTGGACGATCGGGCTCGATTGGCGCTTGTAGTGTAGGCGGTGCTCAGGAAGGAGACAATAGCCGGCTTAGGTATAGTTCGGAGTTCAAACTAAGGCGGACGGGCGGGGTTTCGATACCGTCAGGTAAAATATTCCCCGAGAGAAGGCAGGTCTCTGAGCCGCGCCGAGGTAACGGCCGTCTTATGAGGGAGAATGGCTCCGGAAAGATTTTCCTTGTAAATGCTCGGAAGCCCATCTGTTCCTCGAATATGCTAGATCTCCAGAGAGATCTAGAGGGAGAATCTTGGAGGGTTCGTTGAGCGTTTCCGCCCCCTCCCCCCCCGTGGCTCTCGGTTGTGGGGGATTCCCGATAGGATGCCTCAGCAAGCAGAATGAGTCGCTTTCTGGGTCTTAGCGTTCCGACATCGAGGCATTCGGAAACTGAAAAACATCGCGCAAAGAAAGCGCGACCATCATGCGTCGAACGTCAGTGGGAACGAAAGTCCGTAGAATAGTAGTCGCCCCTCGCGAGCCCAAACCTGGTCTGTCGTGTCAGTAGTGTCCGCCAGGGCACGTCATTCTCCCAATCGAGTTCGCTTCACAGAGACAGGAATGCTAATGCGAACCGAGAAAGAGTTTAATGAAAACTTTGAGCCTCACCGAACCCAACTAACCCGACTCGTCCATTGTGCCATTCCAGAACAACTCGGCTGCGCGGTGCGGCTGCATCAAAATTAGCTATTCAGCTCCATCCGCTCGCTATCCATCCGTATCGGAACGATCGAAGGATTTCTTCGATCTATGAACTGCTGCGGGAATCTATTCCGATGGAGACGACGTCTGTTTTCCGCAGGACCACCCGAGAAGCTTGTGGGGAAGCCTCACCACTCCATTCGAAATGAACGGCAGCGAAATAAGGAGCTGAAACTCGAGAGTCTCCGACCACTGGCCGGTGTATTTGAGCATCCGGAGGTCTTGATCCGACGTCCTACAAATTAAGCGAATAAATGGTTTGGATTCGGAGGGGTGCGATGGCACAGAAGAAAACGAGAATAATCCTGTTTCCCGCTCCGGGAGAAGCGTATTGAGGGAGAAAAATAGCGGCTATTCGGCAGCGAGATGAACGCACAGGCTCACTGCGGGGCGGAGGTCACTTCCAGAAAGCCGATCGACTGACGAAGCGTGGAGTATTTCGCGAAGCTCTCATGTTTGCTACTTTAGTAGCTCAAGCCCATACTGCGATAAGCTTCGCGAGCGGGTGTTGGGAACCTCTGCCCGAGCTTGCAGCCTCGGCAAAACCCCTGATCCCTAAGGATCCTTCTATATACGAGTCTGGGGGACAGGAAACTTGAGTAGTCTCTCGTATGGAAGGATGGGGCCAGCCATTACCACAACCACCTCGAAAAAACTCTCACTCCGACGAGAATGACCACCGTGATGGTGAGAGCTCACGACAGCCGGGGTACGCGTCCACGGAAGCCCAGTGTGTATTCATTTGAGCGAGATAGAATTTCCGCAATGCCCAGGATCCCGCTGCTGGCAGATTCAAAAATTGTAGGTTTTAATCACACCATTGGGCCCCAAATCAGCCAATCGTCACTGAGGTTGCTTGCCCGCATCAATAATTGTCTGGGGACACGAGGTACAATAAAAGTTTCTCCATTCAGTACACACTGTCTCAGACCGACCATAAGGAATAGGTAGGTAATTATCTCGAACGCCGGAAAAGCTGTCGCATCGCGGCTTTCGCACCGCTCGATGCTCTCATCATCTGCGGTAACGGGGCAAACTCTCCCAGGTGAGGCTCGGGGATGCCCGTCGAAAACCTCGATGATGAAGAGTCTTGGAATCCGTCGATTCTCCGAGGAACGCTCTCCTGCCGGCTATCGTCGAAAAATAACAGGCTCACTGTGAGTTTCTTTCGCAAGGATATCGCCCATCATACGATAGCAAAGCCATGCCAGTGACCTCGCAATATGCCCTGTCAAGCAGAGGTCACTCCAATGCACGACATGGAATGACAAGATGCAGAGCCCCGCTGCAACGCCTCGGCCGCATTTCGGGCCCATCTGGAGAGCGTCTCGTTTCTTTCGGAAGTATGGGAAATCATCAAGACCATGATCACATCGCATCAAGTTACTAGAGCTGCAGATCTCCACGGAGGTGTGTTGCTCAACAGGTCACGACGACGTCCATGGAAGATAGGCTAGAGCATCCGGGATCGCTCTCCGATCAGCTGTGAAAGTTTTATCGACGGAGGTGGGCCGGACGCCCGATCCAGGGAAACGACGACCCCCGGATAGACAGATTAGCGGACTCATGCGGGAATCAATGAGTAGGATGAAGCCCATCGGGGATCTTGTCGAGGGCGCAGCGCGGTCGCCTTCTCTCATAGCCTCACTGTTAGGAATGAACAGACACGCTTCCGAGTCGCACTCGATTTGGTCGAGAGAATTCCTAGCTGACGCTTTCCCGCAGAGCACTTGACGGGGGAACGAAACACTGATGAGACACCGCTCTTCCTCGCAGCAATGAATGCCTTTGATAATCTCCTCACAGCACAGTTCCCTACTGGAAACCCTTCCTACACCGCGGAAAGCGCGAGAGCAGAGCTCATTAGAGTTCGGGGCCAGGAATCCAAACTGTCGCAGGATGCCCCCATCTGGTGCATGGAGACCTTCTGCCCTTCAGAGTTGTGGTCCCGATCCCGACGATCCACCGGAACTTCCCTCGGTTGAGCTATCGGATTTCTTGCCGATGCGGGGACTAAACCAGTTTTTCCGCAGCTCGTTCCGCATTCGCTCGATCAACGCATGTTCGGCGATAATCGGAGGTACCCTACGATCAAAAGTGCTGCTGTCACTGGTCGCACGGAAATTGGGGACCTCACCGTTGTCGGTGCACTTTGTACAACAGATCGCTGCGCCAGCGTAGCTCCGCATTCCAGCCGGCTCATTATCGTTAGAAGGTTTACTCTAATATTAACTATTCAATTAGGCTTCAGTCTGCAGCCGATGCGACCGCTTTCGGGCTACCGGTCACCCATCCGACGGTTCGAGACACATAGATCGAGAGTCGAGGACCTGGTGGACTCCGAACATCATGCTTCCGGTCTCCGGGAGATGATTCCTCTCGCATGGCTTCAGACGTACTCAGACGTACTGGAATCGATATCGAAGGGCGAATTCCTGTCGTTCGAAGTACGTACGTCGATCGACATGAACGATGTCTCGCTAGTAAGAAAGTTTTGCGAGGTCTCCGCCGAGTAAGGCGATGTCGGAATCTCGGATTGAGGTTGTCCTCTTCGTGGGGTTGAGAGCGTTTTTGTAAAAACACTATCTTCGTAGGATTTCGGCGGTAGCGGCGGTGGTGGCAGTGGTAGTGCTTGCTGGCATTAATGTTCGAGGAAGTCCTTTTCTCTGTTGGTTCGTCGCTTGCTTGCTTGCTTTGTGGACGTTGGTCGTTTGTTCGCCGTTTGACTCAGTCAGTCGCTTTCTTCGTTCCCCAGTTCCTGCGTCTGAACGCCTTCCTTGTTCCCTGCTGAAAACTCCCCTCCGAAACCCGTTTGAGTCACTCATTCTACCGATATCGTCCGACAAGCACTCCGCAGATTAAACAACTCAGCAGGACCGTCGTGCGTCCAGCGCTTTGGTCCGCCTGGTCGATCCAGCGACGAATTCCCTCTGGTCAGTACGCCGCCGCACCGTTCGAATGATTAGAAATAGTCTCACACATAAACGATCCTCTGCTTGCTTTAGAAGGAGGAACAGCATTAGAGTTCTGCTGAAACGAGCAAGGGAACGCATTGGGTGCGATCAACGTTGTCCGCTGTATTTAGCCCGAGGAGCGTTCCGCACATCGGGAGTTCCGATCTGCTCTCCGGAACGACTTCCACAATTGAATCGAAAACACGAAAATTTTCTTGGTGGGAAATTCCATTTCGGTTCTGAGTTTTTGAAAAGCCTAATGGGTTTGTGAAAAAAAACGAGAGTGAGATTCAGCGTTGACTCGGACGCAAGAAGCGACGGCGATCCCTAAGTGTGTATAGTCGAGAAAGAAAAGAGCTCCGATCAGAAGACTGAAGTTCGTCAGAGACTCAAACGATTGCCACAGCACTCTCTGTCATAGAAGCAGTCAAGGTCATCGGATCCTTATTAAATATGAAGACTTTCGGAAACTTGTCTGCACGGTGGAGCAGCCATCCAGCCAGCTGGACAGGCTGTCGGGCTCAATAGAGCTGGGATGTTCGCACATTACACATGAAAGAAGAACAGCGCGAGAACAAAGTGAAAGAGCGAACTCGAGTCTGAGCCCTCTGTTGTGAGGAGCGGGAAAACGACGAGATTAAAACAGCGGAAGCGCGAGGGTAGAACGAAAGAAGAATTAGTCTCTGCACTCCGTGAACGGGTGAGTAAGCGAACGAGTAGTACGGCGGCTGGTGAGCTTTCGCTACGAAGCGGACTCGAGGAGGCAAGAAGCTCCGCTGGCAGCAAGTGGCGACCGTCAGCTGTGGCTCTCTTCGAGAAGGAAGCGCGAAAGAACAAACTGGCGGCGGCGGCGACGACGGCGACGACGTTCTCCCGCAGCCTCGTCCCGAGCTCTTCCAGTGTCTCTCCTTATCTCTCAAGAACGTCGACGGCGAGCGTAAGAAATAAGGGAAGGAAGACTAACTAGCGATGGAAAAGAGAATGGGAGAAACCAAAATAAGGGAGGCAGCGATCTTCTTCCCCTCGCTGGTGGACCCCGCGATCCTGTCAGCCAGAGCGGCACTGGTGGTGCCATTGTTGCCGCCGCCAGCCACCGCTGCTTCAGCTGCAAGTCAAGGCAGCGAGAGGGGCGAGAAAACGAGTGGAAGCTTCTCAAGCGAAAAATGCCACCAAAAGTTCACGCACGCAGACTTTTCGCTGAGCGAGCCCCGCCAGAGGAGCAGCTGCGGCAGGATGGAGGCTAGACACCGGTAGGGTACATCGGGGTGGATAGAGGAGGATGACGGGCAGAAGAGGATGGGTGGATGGGAAGATCGATGTCTCGAAAGGAAAAACACTCCGTCCGGGATGCTTCACGATTAACCAATCGACGAATTCCGTTCTGGTCGGAGTTTCTCAAGATTCTAGCTCCTCCCTCGACGGACTAAGCGAGTCCTGAGCCGTCGCGTCGCCGGACGACTGCAGGGGGAGAAAGCGAAGTGAAAGACTATTCAGATCGCTCGTGTATTATCTTTGTGCCCCCCGCCAAAACGGCCGCACTGACGACAGTCTCCGTCGTCCTCATCCGCTCATTCTTGTAATCCCCCCTTTTGGTCCTGCATCCGCTTTTCCTCCCTGTAGCCGCTCTGAACCCTTCTTCTATTCTGCCTGGCTATATGCCGGCTCCTCGCCTGCGATGTATGTATGTCCCACCTGTGTCCCGGCCCGGATCCGCTTCCAGAGAGAGAGAGAGACTTTGAACGACCCACCATCACCTAATACTTTGAACGACTGCTTTCCTCTCTCTACTCCCTCGATCTCACTTGAGGTTGACGCTGAACTTTTCGGATGTTGGGCCAGCTCAATCGATTCCACTCCTCGATTCGGAGGAGAATAGAACTAGAATTACGCTCGATATCTGCCGTCTGTCATGCAGCTTGAACGCGGGTATTTCAACGGCTCATCCGGCGTCGCGCGGTCATATTGCGTACCGGGTCCAGGAGAAACACACGGGCTGTCCCGCCCTTGATGAAATTTTCAATAGGCGGCACATTATGGAGGTTTCCTGTAAGTCCTTTCGCTAAGTAACTAAGACTGAATTATGGAACAGGAGAGCCGCGAGAACGAACCCGGGCAGCGGCACCGTACACGATACCTGGCAGAGGAGGAATCAGGGAAGGCCTCGGAACTAAGTCCTGAGAGAGGGAATTCAGAAGAACGGACAATCGAGGCAATTGTCTTAAACAAGCACTGCTCAATGCACTGGAAAATACTCTGGGGTCTACTTAAATCGGAGCTCTCCTTCACTAATTCACGAGTTCGAGCTTTCTGCAATGATCTGAATCCGATCCGACGGTTCCTAGCAGCAGCATGGCTCTCTGTTGGGAAATTCTGCCTCGGCTTGATTCATTCGGTAATTTCTTGTAGAATGAGAATGTTAATGCCTCAGAGACCTGAGACTGCTGGCGGCGGGGAATTACGTGACTATGGCACGGCACTGTCCCTTCGCTCGGGATGCTCCTCTCTGGACGAACGAATGAATGAGATCCGAAGAAGTCCACGTGGAAAAGTCGCGAGTATAATCCTAAAGGAGAGCATCTCAGACTCATCCAAGTTGCCTTTACGAGCTCGGGGGAACTCAAGCCGTCACTCTGCGTGCTCGGCTCACCTTACCACCACGCCCAGGGTGGGCTTTCGCTCAGAACCGTCTAAAAAGCCTAATGGACTTTCAACATAATGACCTGCTACACGAATTATGAAATCCTTCTCTAGAACCTCGCTTCGGGGATCCTATTAAGACGACCAGCTCAAGGCGATCGATCCGAGAGTCAATTAGAGTCGAGTCATCGTGAAAGCGAAAGGGCTGGCACCTATGGCACAGTGTGCCGTGATCGGAGGGGAATCTATGACGGGGGCCGATGCCCTCACGGCCAGGAGAGGATACTGTATGAATTGTACATATGTACCATTGGCACTCTCGGAAAACTCTTTTTCATCTGCGCAAGGGGGTCTAGGCCTTCCAGTCGCTTCAGGCGATTCCAACTCCATCATGCTTTTGAGGAAGTAATAGTGGCATTATTGAGCGCTAGGAACCATCGCGGTCATTTTTCCGTATGGATACTTTGAGGGAAAGCGAAGGAAGCATCTTCGCTGGGATCTGTGGGAAATACTGGCGGGCGTCCAGAGGGCGCAGGGGGTGCTCGTTTCGATTGGAAAGCTCCCGTCGACGCGGAAGATGGTGAGCTCATACTTGCGTTTTCTCGAGAAAGTACGGTGAAACATCATTACGATGAAAACCGCTGAGACTACTCGCCACTGAAGTGAAAGTGTCATTAAGGAAACTTAGATGAGGATAAATAAATACCAATACCGTCACAGCGAATTGCCAGTACGACGAACATTTCTTCTTCCATACCTTGGCTGACTTGCCATCGGAAAAATGTTGAAAATATTTCCTCATGGCAAATTTTCATTACAACGAACAGATTTTGCGGGTGCCGCGGGGTTCTCTGTGAGGTATTTTACCGCACGTGGAAATCAAGAAAACGGCATCCATGAGCGAGAGTGGGTATCTACCTACATACATGTTTGGCGGCAGAGAGTGATGCATTCCCTATCCCGGACTTGACCTATCCAAGCGCTAGAGCATGCACCACAGACATTTGCAGAGAAGCGACGCGTTCTTGAAGCTTCAGGCCGCGGATCTTGGCCTTTACTCGTCTCGCTTCCTCTCGGTGAAAAGACTGGGTACGCTATTGTTCGCTGGGCTTCGCACCGAGGAAACTCGGAGCTCGGTTAGAACACGCAGGCATAATCCGTTCGAATGCCATGCTGCGGAAAGATAACGAGCACGCAGCACAAATGCGCAGTGGAACATGATTTCGCTCGCTCCTTGGAAATCATGCCCAGTAATCCCTCTCGATTCCGAACGCGTCCAGAGAGCTACCCGGGGCTCATGGGAACCAATCATGGCATGTCTCCGGATATTATCGCTGTCGCTTCCCAGGCATCGATATCCTTACCCTATCTAAAGAGCTGAAGGTCTCCATTTCGGGAACTCGTGCAGAGACTTCCTCATCGAAACATGCCGTCTCGAGGACGAGTGAGACACCGTTGACGCTTTTCTCGATCGTGGACCGAAACTGCCTCTGCCGACCGCCATCATGCTGCGAGCCTTCCGCCGACCACGAGAAGAATTCATTCAGGCGGCTGGAGAGCAGATGATTTCGTGCGGGGGCGTTCGAGGGCGATCCCGATGCTTTTCCCTCGTAATTGGTGCGTTTCTCCTCCACTATCGTCAAGAATGCCGTCTACCCCCCTGAACCCTTCCCGTACCAGATTTGATACTGCAACGCTCCTCTACTCGATCGAGAGCCTGCAATCTGGCGAACTTCAGCGGCGTAGGGAGGCACACTGGCAGTGAGATTATATTTTTAGATGGAAGTTCAACCGCAGTGGCGAAAGAGGAACAGAGCCAACAACCCATGGTACAGACATGCGCCGCGGCGGAAACCCCGCGACGGCCGCGAAAGTTGCTCTTTATGCTTCCAGTGAGCCCCGGTGGACCGCGTCGAAGGCCGGAGGGTCTCGACGACCAGGTGTCCGGCTCAATGGCCGGTCGCTGACTTGATGGTCGGACGGTCTAGCCGCCACCTACAGCTCCCAAGTGACTTGCTTGCCAGAGGAAGCGGCGCTCCGCGGTCGTCGATGCCTTCGTCGGGTGGATGTGGAAAGAGAGAAGCTCATCCTCCCTTCCTTCTTCTTTACTTGCTGGATGAGTGGGTGGGGGGTGTGAGCTTGCCTCTCCGTTGGCCGAGTGGGGATTCTCGGGGCATCCGTTCTCTGTGCGCCTCTGTACATTGCCTTCCTCCATTCCTGAGAAGAGAGACCTCAACAGCCTTCCGTCTCGGTTTCTCCTCTTTCCGTCCGATGTCTGAGATTCGTTCCTCTCGCCGTCAGCAGCTAGCCGACGACCAAACCTTACCCTTACCCCTTGAAGCGGCGGCGGCGGCGACGAGGCCGAGAAGGATGACAACGGCAGGGGTGGCGGCGGCAGATTCGACGGACGCGAGTTCCAGAGGTCTCAGCCAGGGGGCACCGAAGTCGCTAGGGCGGTCCTTGTCGAGCGAGGTTAGGCGAGGATCTTCGACAGCACATGGTGGCGGCACAACAACGGCGGCCTAGCGGGCCCTCCAATTCAGAAGTTGTAGTGCGCGCGACGGGAAGGTGCACGACATCTTCCCAAACACTGTATGTGCATGCTCGTGGATGGACGAGTGGCTGATATATCTGAGAATCGTATGCCTGTGCTGTTATAGTTGGTGACACCGCTAGTGATGATACTGTGAAGGGAGAGAGAGTTGTTTTCGAAGCATTTCCGTGAATCGTCGTGAACCGATGGGGAAAACGCGCACTCTGGCGTGAAGCCGACTGGCTCCCCCAGCAAAAGTTTTCGGTTGACCATCTCGCACCGGAACCCCATCAGCTAGAAAACTGCTCGTCGTTCTCGTTTGTGCCGAAAGACAAATGAGGGCGAAGCTGACCTCCTTCGGATATGAACAGCAGTGTTATGTGTTTTAAGAGACGAAGGAGAGCGTAGCGTTATTCCCGACCAGGATGGGAATCTACTCGTTGAGGATGGAGGTCCATTGTTTGGCGGTCCTCGTCTTCATTGCCAAGGGTGAGTTTGACGACTTTACCGAAAGGGATCGCTTTCACGAGGACTGTCCCCCTCTGGCCAAGATCCTTGTCCGTGGTAAAAGAAGAGACCTACAGGTAGATTCGGAGAAGATGTACAGCTCGTTCGAAGCCCTACGGAAGTGGATAAATGCTGCTTGAGAAACCTCGCGGCGGGAAACGGATTAAGTGCAGCATTTATCCCATTTGGTCAGGTTTTGCATTTCCCATCAAGCTCTGGGAAAAGAACCGCGACAGACGAGGTGACTTTGGAAAAACATCGGGGGAAGGCGTGGGACTTGCTGTTGTCGATACCAGAGAGCAGAAACAAGTTCTCACATTTCAACGGGTGTCTCGATGACAGTCTTCACGGCACCAAATGGGAATGTCGGAATCAGGAGCTGATTGACACTTGATAGCGGCGACGCTACCGAGCTACGATGTGCCAGTCGAAGGTCCGTGCGACATGAGACGTGATCGACTACGTGGCGGAGATTGAACCAGTCCCAGTTGGGCCAGGAATTACCATGAATGCTCGTCTGATGAGACTGCTTGCTCTCAGTCTCTCCCTCCGTCTCGGCACATATTTTTCCCCATTGCAGGCCTTGAAAAGGGTAGAAAATGTCGTAGCGAGATTTTCGAATGAAACCTTATGTACCTATCTCGAGTACGTCGGAGCGGCTGCGAGTTCTTCACAGACAGAACGACTGGAAAATGAACGCTGATAATTCTGCGCGGAATTATACAGCCACCCACCCACCCCCTCTCCGATGGGAAACTCGTGCTGAGAGGATCGATAGAATAGCCTGGGAGAGCGCGACGCAGAAATGAGAGGAGAGCGGAACGACGACAAAGCAAAAGTACAAAGACGGGATCGGTTGGGACGGGGCTAAAAATCGACCAACTCGACGCTTGTGGCCCCTTTTGTCGCGCAGTGTAAATTCTCTCTGATTTGCATCTTATTGAAGTTCTTCTTCTCCGTTGTAGTCTCCTCCGCTCTGGCTCCATGGCGGGCAGCGCAGTCACACAGATGTTGCTCACAATGAGCAGCAGCAGCAGTTGCACGTGGAGATCTTCGAGGGCTGAAAGATGGAGCAAGCCTCCGACCGCCGCGCCGCCGATCCGATCGACGAATCAAGCAAGCGAACGGGAAGGAGCTCTCATCCTCCGCTTGTCCAGCATAACAGGGCGATTCGACTCCTGTTGCTAGACAGCCAGTCCGTTGGAGAGGCAGTGAGCGAGCGAGCCGACCTGATCCCAGAGCTGTCCTGCTTCAGCCGAGCAACAAAGCGGTCGACACGTATTCGGTGTCCCATTCAGCACCCTCAGGATCGCCATGGCAGCACTTATATATTTCTCTTTATGCTGTGGGTTGCTTTGTGTAAAAGCTCGGAGTTGCATATTCGATAGCACGGAGCAGATGTTGCGCGAGAGAAGAGGAACACAAACGGCCGATCAATATCTCGTTCCTCGGCGTCGATTCCTCGATCCAAAACGGCAGTGGAAGTCGACAGATTCTTGTGGAGCCCCCTTATCGGCCGAGCGCGGCGAACGACCTTTGCATCGAAAAGTTCATATATCGAACAAGTCGGGTTGGGAGTTTGCCGTCGAACAGCCGAAGATTTCAACGAAGGCTTATCTCGGACTAATCGCCTCCATGCAGCTGCTGCTATCGGGAGATGGGAGCTGACAGAGCTTTGGCGCTTGATGGATCCTCGATCGGTCGGTCGGTCAGAGAACATGGTACGCTCACACATCGGCACCCTGAGCGCGGAGTGCGGGCTCGAGCGGACGTACCACTCGTACGGAAGAAGCATGGCAGTACGGAAATCTCATGTCAGGCGTGAACTCGGCGCTAATGAAATCCGCTCTTGAGGCTCCATTTCTTTCGCCTCGGGCATCAGTGCGGAATCCGTGTTTTGGAGCGACTGCTCCGCTCCCTCCTTCACGGTATGTTCGGGATAGTACAGCTACCCGACGATTGCCGGAGAGTCCGTATAACGAAATGCGGCCATGGATCGGCATCGAATCGGGGCATCGATCGTGCGCGACTGGGATCGATGGGCACTCGTCTGTAGGTCGGGGCTTCGATGCTTAGGGTAGGAGACCTTAGGAGTCATTTCGATTTACGATGCCGACCTCACGACCTACATAAACACAGAAGATCCCCTCCGCGTGCCGAACAGATTATGCCGGAAACGACCATCGACCTGTCTCGGATCGTTCCAGGAATGATGAATATGCATAATATCATAACGCGCGCCTCGAAGCGCTAATGAGCAGCAAATCTCCTCAGATTTCATCCTTCTCATCAGACCGAACGAATACTCGGAGTCCGACCCTTCCGGGAATTGAGGATCGGAAAACCTTAATTTTCATGCGACCCCTCACATATTGTCAAATATTCCGATTCTGTCAGACGAAAATTAGTTCTGCTCGGAGAATTGAGGTAGAGCTCCACGAAACATTGCACCGAGCCCGGAACCGGGAGCTGAATCTAGAGGTCCAACCGACGGGAGTTGGCAGGCGATGTCAATGCCATTCTTCGTAGAGGAGGGGAGGAAGGGAATCACATCGGGTTTGAATCCGTCTCCTCTTTCTGTGAAGAATATCTTCCCCGCTTGGCCTCGATCCGCGAACGCACCAACATTCGCTTACCGGCTTCAAAAATATCTCCCTCTTATCTGCATACGCCTAGGAGAATGAAATTCGGCCGGGGCGAACGCACGGTGAAAAATGGCATTTCCAAAAAGAATAAGCAACCGACGACAAGACGGCAAGGCCACTAAGGAGCGCCAGCCCGAGTCGGCGCTTATTCAGCTGCGAACAGGCGATGGAGAAAGATTGCGCTTGAAATTCAGCTTCACGCTCTTATAGTCTACTGAGAAATCAACTGGTACGAATGCAGCGTGCGAAAGTTCTGCATGGCGGATGCGCTTCACTTGGCGGCTGTCTGTGTGGATTTTCTCCCGAGAGCCAATGCTCGCGCTTCGGCACTGCTCTGACAGAGTGAAAAAGAGAAGAAGAAAACGCCGACGGTAAAGAGAGACCTCTCAGGAGCTAATTTGTTCCTCGTTGCTCGGCGAAATTACTGACCTTACCCGTCGAGAGACGGAACCCTGCTTTCCGGCCATACCGCTGCTTACCTAGAGCGGGGGCCGCCACCTGCTAATTTCGACAGAATGTTTTGCCCATCCCCCGATGTTACTGCCGTGCTGGAGTGACACGGCGGACTAGCAATTATTATCGGAAACGGCGCTTATTAGACAAAAGACGCACGAGGACTCAAGTCCTGTGGCGCGGGGAATCGCAGGGAAGAGAGTGAGCGGCAAGCTAGCCAGCCTGCCTGCCTGCCGCATAGCGGACTCGCAGACAGGCACACATACATACATTCGCAAACTCTATCATTACGCGATAGCCTAAACAACGCGACGGTACAATGCCGGCGACGTGCTGCCCGACGTCGGAGAATCCTCTCCAAGGGTACAATTCACGAGCGAGCCCGCCCGTCTTGGGGTGGGAATCAGCGCTTTTCGCCACGCTCGCTCCTCTCTGGCCTGTTGTTGCCTTGACCATATACATTAGATCATCGCACCTCCATTGAGTCGACGACAGACTCGGAGTAGAAGAAGGATCTCCTCGTCTCTGTCGGGAGAGGAGGAAGAACCTTGTGCGTTGCGATCAGTAATCAACCCGAAGTCCTCGCTTCATGAGACCTCCCGAGTTCGGGACCTTGCCGACGACACTCAAAGAGCAGCGAGATGAGTCCGAAGAAATGAAGAGAAGAAACCGAGGGAATATTCGCGCTAATAGCACTCGTAGCGGCCGTCACGACGATGGTGCGAGGGTCGATTCCATTGGAATCGCGATTCGGTCTTGGTGTTTGAGCTCCGCGCGACGTTCTCGAGACGACGAGCAACAGGCGCGAATGGAACGAGCGTCAACGCGAGAATAGTTCCATTATTTTTGAATATCATTAATTTTAATCCCCGCTCTTAATTGAGTCCTTCGGAATTGCAGAACGAACGAATGGCAGAGCGACGATCGAACGGAAAAACGCATTTCCTCACTCAGGCGTCGTCGCAGGGAATGAGAGTCGGTGAGCGCAAGCGACGCTCAACAATTGAGAGAGCGTTCTGCTGCGTTCCAGCTAACTTCTCATTTCATCGATTCCAACGCGATTCGTCTGCTGTGCCAGAGAGCTACCTAATGGAAAGAGTGCTCTTATGCAGAACGCGCGCAGAAGAGACTGAAGGGGATTTCAGCAGCTCGCTCGCCTGCAAAGCTCACCGACCGGCGGCGGACGTCTTGACTGCTCCGCTCGGGAGCTGCAGCTCATGACGAGCCGATGAGTGAGCGACCAGCTCGGACTTACTCCATGATGAATGAACGAATGAGTGGCCTTTCGCAATCCGTCTGCAGCGCATGAGCCAAACGATCCCCGGCTTGGGTTCCACATCCGTCTGGAGCTCCGCCCGGTACGCGTTCAGGGACGCGGACTCCGTGCGTACTAGCGGAGGAAGAGTCCAGTCGATCCCTTTCGCTCATGAAATACATCTGCTCGAGCGGAGGAGTCAATGGCTCCCGCAATAGTTTCCCGTGATGAAGCCTCGGGTACCGATGCTCACGAAGAACACTCACGTTGTTCCGGGCAGCTGAAAGAGAGCACGGCGCGGCGGGAGGCTTTATGCTCGGGATAGGGACCGGAGCGGTCCGAGGCGAGCGCGTCGCAGGGTATTCCGGCATCCCCGGATATGTTCTAGTGCCCTTGGGCTGCGCTAGGACGGAGTCGTCGTGGGTATGGAGCTCTTCCAGCAGCTCTGCCTATCTCCATCGTCCCTGCTCCTTACCATGGTCCTCACATAGATGGAAGATTCGAGGCTATCCCAGTTCCGAAGCCCGCGCGAGGTTGCCTCCCTTGCGAGCATCGATCGGCCGCTGGCTCGCCCAACGCCGTTTCACTCGTCCGACTCCGGAAACAATACGGATGGTGTCGTTGTTTGTAGCTGTTTTCGGAGGAGGTACCGCCGCCGCCGTCGCCGCCGCTCAATCAATCTCTGCGTAGGTCGACGAGCGGCCCATCTTCAGCGAGCCGAATACGAATGAAGAGAGCGCCAGCAGAGGAGCCGCATGCCTATAAACAAATAGAGGAGGGGGAACACATGAGGGACAAACGACATTTCCGTCATCGGCGACGACCGTTTGTCGATGGTATGAACAAGCATTCGACCGACCAGCCCTGCGACGAGCAGAGCGAGTAGAAGAACAGCGACTCGGAAACGGGTAGACTGCCCGTCAGTGCAATCGACCGACCGACCCCTGCGGTCGCAAGCGGTAGAAAGTGGCGGTGCCAAGGCATGACCATTCAAAGCGCGGCAGATATACATACAATGCGTACATATCGGCATACCCGAATCCTATATATGTATAACTCATGGTGGCTGTCATCATTCCTCGGCATGCGGTTCTTCATTTGTCCATTTATGTATTCATTTATTCACTCATCCATCCATTCCGTCAAAGATGCATTCATATCCGTGTTCGAGCGGCTGTTCCTTGTCCCCCTCAAAAACAAAGAGGAAAACTCTTCATTTGGTTCCATAGCCCCACGAATCTTCGGAGGATCAGCCGTCACGGAACGACGACGACGACGTCGGTAGATGGGGGACGTACGCCTGCTCGCGTTTATCAACCCGACGCACAGCATACGACCGCGGGAGGTGGTAAATGGATAAAACGGCGGAAAGCTCCATGGACAAGCTTGCCATGAGACGAATTGACGGACGGTCGGTTCGACCGACCGTCCAACCAAGCTACCCCCACCAGCCAACGGGGAGAGCACCGATGTATGTCACCAGACGGCGCGCGTGGATGGATGAATGGCTAGACATGAAGATGAATTGATTATCGTCAACACGCGAGCCTCTCGCTGAGGTGCCGTTCCTCTCTCCCCGATGCCGTTTCACGCTTCGTCCGTTGTTGTCCTCGATTTTTCCCTTGTCTCCTTGTCCTCAATCGCGTTCGTTCACGGAGGCCTCGAGTGCTGTATTTGATTGATTGAAATATTTTCCTTCTATTTCGACGAGCGCGCAACGCCGCCGAACGGACGAGCAATAGGAAAAAATCGCAAGGAACGATCACGAAGTTTAATCCTGCTGGGGAGCAGCCTCAGTGAAAAAGAACAACAGGACGAACAATTTTTGCTTTCATAAAAGCTTTGAACTCCAGCCAATCACTGAGCCGACTGCGACCGATGCTCCCGAGCTTGGAGCCCACCCGCCAGCGCTTTTAGAGCGTTGGTCAAACCGCGATATCAATTGTTCCGATGATGTAAAGAAAGCTTCCATCCTTTCCCGCTGATGGTACGAACGAATCTCAAATGTAATAGATCGAAGTCTCGGCGCAGACCGTAGAAAATCCGGAACTGGATCAGTGAGTCGGAAATACGCGCGGCATCCATCTCAGCTCGCAGATATATGATGTTTCGAGACAATGGGAGCTTCATGCCTACAATGTATCTCGCTGTCCGAGAATTTCGCGTAGTGATGGATCGCTCCGTGTGAATTCTAATGACGAAGAACGTCTTTTGGAGAGATACCGAAACAATGCAGAAATGATCTCCGTATTTCTCGTCGAACGTTCGGATCATGATTTGATCTTCGGTCACCGGTATTTTCGAGGACGATTGCTCAGGGGAGACGGTTCTGAGAGTATCAGCAGAGACCACGTCATGGGACCCCGAGCCCTAGACCTCGTTCAGCCGCCGAAGTTGCGATGCGCCCGGTCGATATTCGATGGTTTATAGTCGTTCCCACATCCTAGGAGAGTCCTAGCGAACTAAGGAGTTAGAGCAGTTCGACAAACGGCTGACTGAGCAGCTGAATAGTTCCGGGGGTCATGGCAGCGACGGGTCGCTTCGTCGTCGTCGGAGCTCTCAGGAAGCCATGAAAGACGGGTGGAGCCAGCGAGCTCATCGAATGGAGTATGAGGCCATCTAATTACTGTTGACGTATGTATGAAAGCATTGACCAGCAGTGATTAGCGGGCAGCCACTCCACGACCGAGAGAGAGATCGAGGTCTGCCTTTCAGCGCGCTAAAATTACTTATCGTACAGAAATAGACTCACCAGCACAGGCACGGGCGCTTGGGAGTTTTTCGGCAGGAGAAAACGCACCGACCGAGCCACAGACCGACTCCCAAGCAAACAAACCGCCAGTTACGCATGGAGCCAAGTAGCGGGCAGTCACTTAGCTGTGTGGCATGCCAGAGAGAGAGAGGAGTCGACATTGCCAACTTTCCAACTTGGATCTCACTTGCCATAAACACTAATGGACCGAAGCTGCTGTCAGTTTGATGCACGAGTTGACTCGCTCGCTCGCACACACGCCTCGTCCTTCTTTAGGGATTGCGGGGTCTCGTCGGGCTTTCCTCGTCGGCTTCCTCTCTCATTTGCTTTCAATTATCCTCGATGCGGATCATGTACATGTACAGCGTAGGAATAATTTCCCGGATTTCGCTCAATGAATGACTTCGTCGTCCTCCGGGGTCTGAATTTTTTCCGAGCTTCCGCCCAGCGGCCTCCGTCAGTCCGTGACGGTCGGAGTGGGTCAGGGAGACCTCTGCGGGCCCTCCCTCGCACGGAAACATGCTGTGTTGCCTCGAGATGTCGCTCTGTGAGTGAGTCATTGTGGGAACCCGTTCGCGTGAAACTGTTCTACTCGCGGGTGGTTGTCAGAGCAAAAATGCAAACGACTCCTGCGATGGCTGAGCTAGTTATCTCCGATCATATCATGCATCGCGAGAGCGCTTCTCCCGAATCCCTCGAGAACGGGACGGCTCGATCGCGATGCGAGCGAGCGGGAGAGGCGGCGGGAGGTCCGTTGATATGGCGTTATGCTCCCACAGAAGGAATTTCGACGAGGCCGAACAGGGTTCCGATCGGGGGACCGCTATAACACTTGGAACATGGAAGCCGCGTACTTCGGGACACAGCTTTTCATTTGGAAATTTAGCCGTTTGAATAATTCAAATCGGGCTGCCGAGAATCGCTTCAGTCATTCTCCAGACGGCGGGCTTGGAGACGCTCGGGAGCACGAGAGCCCATCATCCTATTTGGAAAAGCGACGTTTGTGAAACCGGTGAGGGCTCGTCGCGAGAGGATCTGGGCTATGCCGCCGCCGCCGCCGCCACGTTCGTCATCCCTTCCATCGCGCTCGACGGCGATCACTGCGACGCTCACCGAAACGACCGCTCCAACGTCGGAATTCTCGCGTCCCCGGTGAATAAATCTGGCTGTTTGCTGACCAAATGAAGTTCATATTGTCGTCGTGCGGGTCGGCTTGTACATTAAAGCCGCGGCGGAAGCAGTTGGAGTGACACAGAGACAGCTAAGAGTGAGCTTCCGCAAACCACCACAGGGAATCCATGCTAGACCCTGACACGGATGAGAGGGAACGTAGATTGAATTTGCCGGAATGACTAACCAGATTAGGCAAACCGGACCTACCGGGCGAGCAAGTGACGGCGGCAACGCGGTGCACTCGGCCTCGGAAGACTGACCGGCTCACCCGCTCGTTGGCCTGCCGGGTGAACTGACTGACTGAGTAAGAGTGAGCGAAGGGGTCAAGAAACGTTCAGATAACCTTTTCTCAAACAAATCGGGTTTGACCGCGCTCCCACAAGCAATAGAACAGACTCCGCACCGACGGTTTGTCGAGCCAATGCTGCCCGTGGAGGACTTGCCGTATGGAAGACAGTGCGAAATCGGAATCGAGCCAGAGCACATCGACCGTTTCTCATTACCTGAGCGCTAGGGCCGCGTCGATACTATTTGATTCCAGGCCCCGGGGAGAGCTCTCCGGGGGAAGGGGGGAGTAGGTGGCTTACGGGTGAGGGCGATAGCTCAAAGGCGGATTGGACGCTTTTTCGTTCGGCATGGCTGCCTCAAAGGCTTCATGCAGAGCAGATCGGATCTTCCCATCCTGAACCCCCGCTCTCTTCCCCTTTTTGTAGATAACGGCTTTTATAAAAACAAAACTGCTCTAAGTGGACGAGAAGAAGCTTGATGGCCCCACCACTTGAAACGAGAGAAGCCCAGTAGACGAGCGAGCCAGCCTGCTGAGATTTGAGCCCCAGCCTCCTTTTTCGAATAGTATCGCGATTCCCGCATAGTATTCAGGCCGCGTGAACGCTTCAAGGGAGAGAGGGTCGTCGATAGTGAGTTGATCAGGGTTCGAGACTTATTCACTTCCTGAGACCGGTCTCCGTTCAAGTCCGAGAATCGTACACACTCGATCGAGTCTCGTTCGCCGATCAAGCGTTCACTTCCCTGTTCCAAAGATGGGGGCGACCGCGGTCCTTTCTCGGGGACAACTTCGAGCATCCGCTGTGAAATGAGAACGAACTCTGCCGGACTCGGATATGACGCCGACAGTGCTTCAGATGTACATACGTATGCACATATTGTAGTTGTCGACTTGTACCTCTCGCTTTCTGCTTTCCTGTCAGAAAGTAGGACCGAGGCGGAAAGTGGACTGAGCGCGGCTCGTCTCGCTTTCGCGGAACTCCGACAACACGAGTCTGTTTGAAAAGCTGAACAACTTCTGAGTTGGTGGCTCGTCTCGGTTTGCTCCCGTTCTGTTTTCCTTCTTCCTTCTGCTCTCGTCTCGAATAGCCAGTGCGACGTGTCATCTGCCCGCCCCTGTCGTGTTCGGAGACGTCGTACACCTTTAGGGGCGGCATTACCAACATCGGAGCAGCAGCGGGACGAGGGACAAGAAGGAGGAGATCTAGCGCAGTTTAGAGAAGGGGATCGTATGCCAATGGCATTCTCGTATTCATAAGTATTCATACCCTGAGTCTGCAGTCGCTGTACTCGACTCTCAGTCGCAATCAGGCGCGAGCAGCCGGCCGGCTCTCCCGCCGAACGTTCGGTCGTAACGTGTTCGATCGGCGCCTTGGCCGAGCTATAACTGGGTCGGGATCCTGGGTCGATGGAGGAACTTCAAGTTCCAGCAAAAGTGCGGATGATCAGCTTGATATCGATCGATCGGACGAGCGCCGACGACGATTCTCACAACAAGATCTATGCCGAAGCGCGGAAGGAAAGAATATGTTCTCGGCAAAAATAATGATTACCTATAATAATGATAATAATCGGGTTCCTCCTTGTCTTGCAGGTGAGTTGTCACACTATCGTCCGCCTTGCTTTCGAATCATATTCTTCACCTCCCTTGTTGAACGCTAACGTCCCGGGCCAAACCGGGTGCTATGCCATTCAAGCGACTGGCCAGACATTTCGCCGCGAGACCGGCCGTCAGAAACACCAACGAAGAGACATCAAAACAGACAGGCAGGCAGGCAGCAAGCGGCTCAGGGATGGGCAACGAACGAACGAAAGTCTCAACAGAGAGAAATCCTGGCAACCTGCCAAATATCCCTTGTCTGATCCCTCTCGTACCACTGCGAGAGCATCACGTGCAAAGGAAATGTTGTCGGCCCACAAACCAAGCAACCCTCAGACGGCATCGTCAACGAACTAAGAGACGAGCGGACGGATGGATGGACGCACCAACCGATAGCGCAGCAGGACGAATGACTGACGAACAAACAGGCCGGCAGGCAGAAGAACCGACTCGCGAAAACCAATAGACGGCAACCGAAGGCGAGGTGACCGAGCATGATTCGAATCGGCCTGAGCGTAGAGCGGAGGCGAATTGTTAAGCATGACGCGTCGCCGCAATGTCAACAGACAATTCGCGCGATGGTGGGGAAAGCAGCGAGTAAACGAACGTTGCGTCGTCAACGTTGCGAGTTGCGACGCCGCCGTCGTGCATTGGAGGCGCAGATAGACCCTTCAGTTTTCGCTCGTTGATCCTGGCGCTCGTTTGTATTCCTCGTTCGAGAGGTTATCCACACGCGATCGGCGTCACCTCCACAAAGGGATGTCGCTCACAGCACTGCCGTTGAGCGAGTTTGCCTCCAATCCGATACGATGATAATCGATAATAATCGGACTCTTATTTCTTCATCGTTAGTCCGCTATGTTTGCACTCATTGTGGCCCTCTCCACCGTGGCGCACCGTTGTCGTTGCGCCTGTTTTGAATAACCTGAGTTCTCGCGGCGCTTGTCGATGCGGGATCGGGAGAATACGCATGCGATGCCGAATTCGAGACCCACGAGCCACGAGAGTTAATCAGGGCAAATTCCATCAAATGCTCGCGAACGGTGATTATCGAAGCGGCGTCTCGGTGCCCATCCAGCCGCTCCCACGTTGGCTGAATGAGATCCTCATCCTTTTCACTTGTTCGAATCGGGTACTCAGCCGTCTAAGCAGCCAACTAAGCAAGCGGCCATCCGACCTCTTCAGCCAACCGCTTTGTCTGAGCTTTGTCTGTCGCTTTCGAGCGACCTCAGTGGAACGACTCGACCGGCATTCCTGGCCGAGCCCGTTGAGTCGTTCACACTAATTGATCCCCCTCCTATCCGCCATCCGAGGCTCGGAGAATTTTCCGAGAGCGATGCCGCTTGGAAACGATTATATTACGATGATGTCGACCACCAGCACAGAGGACAGACTACCACCGGAACATATTCGGATGCGGGGACGCACGCCATTGGGAAGGAGTAAACGGACGATATGCTGTCGAAAATTCAACACAGCGACAAGATCTCCGACAACGACTTTTTCCAATCGATGTCGTCAGCTGTCGAAGACAATGCCGTTGATGCTGAGTGCGTGATGGGATCAATTGAATTTCAATGATCACACGATCTTTCGCGGGAGACGAGCGCGGTCTTTTCGCGGAGCCTGTGGCTGTTCGAGCGAACTGATCGGATACAGCATTGTCGCCGTGTTTCTATTCATTAATTGATTTGTTTTCCGTCGCCGTTCGCGAGCTCACTCACAGCCTGTCCAAGGCGGTCGACCGCAGCGACCGACGGGACCTTCATCGATTGTCGTGTTCTGATCGTGTCGCGGTCGGGATCGCTCCTGCTACCGTCGGTCGTCGTTGCCTAAAAATCCAAAGGAACAAATTGCGCGGAAGCGCACTGGCTGGAGCTTTCATCGACGCGATGGCGGCAAGTTGTCGACGTTGAAAAGTGCACGGCTGGCCTCCTGGTCTCTACGCCGGTCCTGCGGATCGGCCCGTCAAGAATCCGGCCCGAAACATTGTAATATCGAGAAGCCCCGAGAGGCGCGATTCACATTGTTAGGCTATATGATAGTAAAACAATGCTGGAGGTTAAGATGGCACTTCGGTCCGGAAGGCGAAGACCCGCAGCAGGGGAGAGAACGATTGCCATTCGACGTGGTTGAAAATCGACGAAACGCTCAGGGGTCAGATCGCATCGTTCACTTTGAGAACTCTCTCGTTTTTGGACTGCTTGGAAGAAGCGCCATCGATTCATTCGTCGAGATCGTCCAATCGATGAGTCTTGTCGAATTATCCGACGAATTTAATTTCGTCTCGACTAAACTCGAGCATCGAGCCTCTCCTTTCAGACGAGGGAGTCGAATCGTGCCACCGATGCTGGGCGTTGCTCACGGCCAGTCGCTTCAGATCTTGAAGCAGAAGTCAGGCCGCAGAAAATTGCTCTCTCTCCATTCGCAGCGCTCGATCGGAAGTTTTGCCGCAGCGATGGGAAAGTCAACCAGCTTTGCTCCCGAAATTTTCTGCAGATGAGCAGAAACCCAATCGAAGATAACGTACTACGTCATGTTCATTTACAATGTCGGAGCATTCGTGGGAGGACGGCTCACTGGAACGTCTTGGAGCGAGCATCCGATCTCGGTCCGAGAATCTCCACCGATCGTTTCATGTACTTTCCAGCCGAATCGCTCCCGCTCGGTGTCTCCATGCTCTCATCAGAGCTATTCCCATGCATTCGTGAGAATTATAAAGCACACGAGTGGCGCCTCGCGAACGTGGCCCGTGTGCAACGTTAGTGCGAGACGGTTGGATGCATGTGTTGCACCAGACCCGCCAGCGACGCACGCAACAGAACACTAGTTACGTAAGACTCAACAGAAGCCGATGTCACAAGTTGTGTACCTTGAAACGCCGTTGCGTAATATCCGCGAGTCTGCCGCGAGGCGGCGGGTCTGCACATCGTCAACGGCGACGTCGCAAGCGTTCCTTCCTCGAAATGGGAGCTGAGCTGCTGCTCCTCCGCGGGGCCACCGGTCGCTTGCCGAAGGACCGAGCGGAGAAACGAACGAACGTCGGGCCGGCTAGTATGTCGACTGCTGACCGAGCGGACTAGCTCGTAGCATGTTCTGTCGGAGGAGCGATAGGAACTCGTCGCTAATTTGTTCTCTGAACGGTTCCGCTAAATGGGAAAAGTGTGGTTTTTTCTCTCGCCACCACCATGCGAAGTTGTCGGCAGGCCACAGAGTGCCTTGCTTCGTTGGTTCCGATGGGACGGCACGACACACTCAGGGCCGCAAACAGAACGCTCGCGATAGCGGTCCGGGAGATTGGCCGCTTGCTGGCTGGCTGGCTACTCAGTTGAGCAGGCGGGCGGCCGGGCTTGCGACTCGCTCGGGAAAAGAAGTGCGACCGACCCGTCGGGCTGCCCTCGTCGAAATGAGCGCGGCGCCGTTCCATGCTCATATTCGTTCCTTTAAAACCTCTCCCCTTCCCCCCGCCCGCTATCGTGCGTGGCGTCCGGTAGAACGAGCCGCATACAAACGAACAAGATACCGCGGACGATGAGTCACTTGCTCCGCTTGGAGCAGAGCGTCCGCTCTCACCTAGTTAGGTACTCAGTACTGTCTGCAAAATGTCCATACGGGAATGGGGACGGTGGGGGGGATCGTCGTCTGCGGGTGTTGGGTTGTCCGTGCGTGCGTGCGTGCCTGCGTTGGATACCTCGTTGGCGTGTGCGTGCCGGCTGCAGTGGTGCTCGTTCCTTTCGACGCGCGTTGCACTTCTTTCTCCGCCCCACTCCTCTCGTGCTAACGAGGCAAAAACTGGCCGGGAGCAAAATCAGCTTAGGGGACGACGACGACGACAACGACGGCGGTGGCGGCGGCGGCAATGACGACGACGACGGCGCTGACGTCCACAACAATGAAGCAGCCTCTCCAGCGGTAGCGTCATCATTCGACGGAGCAATGCGGAAGAGCAACTATGGTTTCGACTTCACCCAGGCTCGAACCGCACGCCCTGAATTTCCCTAGGGCTTGCTTCTGTCGATGCCGACCTTCAGGCGGAGATGGCCCGCTACCCAAGGGGAGCAAGCAGTGCCCATTTCAGTGGATCGCCAGCTCCGGACAGCGCCCTGGAACCACTTGGTTCTCCCACTGAACGGTCACGAATGTGTGGCGGGCAAGAGCTACCCTCTCGCTGGACGCTTGCTCGTCATCCTTCGCCTACGTACTACCTAAATGCGCGAGAAGGCGAGTCTGATCCCGATATTCTGAGCGGCTCCGGTGGGAGCTCGCACTGCGATTCGATCATCGACACTTGTTAAGCTCAAACGACTTCGCGGAGAGCGCTGCGGCCAGATCCAATTAAAAGACACGCACCTCAACCAACAGGTGAGCATAAAAAGCGAGCGAGCGAGCGAGCCAGCGACATGGGGGGCAGAAATTCAAAGCGAGGCCCTATCGGGATTACCGGTCATCGGGACCCGTCCAGACCTCGCCGTCTCCATCCGTCGCTCCTAGCTGCCGCCTTTCCATCCCGTTCTCTCCACCCCCCTCTCGATGAAGGTATCGGCTCTTGCAGGTGGGGGAGCGCGGGCGGCCGCGACAGGGGAGAAGCGAGGAAAAGAGCGTACCGGCCGCCCTTCCTTCTAAGACACTTGATATTATCAGAAGGAGCATGACTCTCGGATGAGGAAGACGAGGAAAACGTTCGCCGAGCACAAGCCACAGGTCGGCTGGCGCTCCGATAGGCGGATATGGGCTCCAGTGGTATTGGAGATGGTGGTCTCCGGCGTTCGATGGTCAGCTGGTGATTTCTCCCACCTCTAATAGTTTTGCGGATGATCGTAGGGGAGCAATGTACGTAAGATACGGGATGGACGAGCAGATCTTCCCCGAGGCTGCTGAGCGGGGCACTTATTCGAGCGATCACGGCGCAGATTCCGCGCTCAGCTGCTCTAACGGGGGAGTCCACAGGGAGCTGGCGGAGACTTTCGATTTCGATCGGAGCGCCGAGAATGATCAAAAATGCAACAATACGTTAGGGAATGGAGTTGCCCGATCGATGGTCGCTGTTCCGATGTTTCAGCCCGGAAGTTGAGCTCGATTTCCGTTGAGTTTGTGGCTGAAACCTGGATTGATTGTGCGTGGCGAAATCGAGCTCCGCAATGGTGCCGTCGGCCAGCTCCGATAGACCTTGCAGCTGAGGTCCTGGTGGACGAGAGTCATTGCTTACCATCTAGTTAATTGGAATTAACAATATGGGTATTCGCGTTTTCTACTCTACCTGCAGAAGCCGAGTCCCTGGACAGGATTTCGATTAGCCTTCTCGGGTTCGTACTAGGTACATTGTATAAGTAGGCCCGGCTGTTCCTCGCCATTGCCCTCTATTGTGAATCAATTGCTCCTGGCAGGAATGAGTCATTAACAACTCATCCCGGATGGTCTTCTGCTAGTCGACGCTTGGCAGGTTCCTCCCCTTTCGTTCGGAATTCGCTTAATTCAAACGAGTCGGCCGAGAGCAAGGAAAGCGAGCGGACGATTCCCGATTCTGCAAAAAGCGAGAATGCAGAGGCATCGAGGGCAGGAGCTTCCTGGAGACGAACCAATTTCCTATGCAAACAGCAAACGTTCCGAGGCATCGCGACGTGCCGCACCGCCGAGATCCTTGTCCTTCTTCGCGTCGTTTCCCTCCAACGCCGTCGATGGGAGCGGGGCGATTTTTTGGCGACTGACTGAGTGAGCTGTTAAATCTCTTAAGCTAGCATTAATACCAGGCTAGCTCTGTCATAATAACGGTCGGTAATCTCTCAGTTCGGACTGGCGGCGCCGCCGGCCGCCGCTGCTGTTGTCACATCCGCTGGCGACAAAGCCTCGGCGAAAGGTTGTTCCTGCCGTCCTGGGTCGAATATGCCTTTCGGTCGCGTGCGAGGAAGAGCCGTCGGAATATTGGAAGCGACCCGCATCGAGAATGGGGATCTTGTCAGACGAAATCGCTGTGATCGCTGCTCCAAGTTCGGACTCGGAAAGCGTCCGAATCGATTGCGGATATGGGACGAATCCCGGACTATTGTCCATTAGTGCAGAGCGTTTGAGACGATCCGGTGGCGGGTGAAGCTCGGACCATCGACTTCTCCTCCGTATTTCCTCGTTCCTTTCCGCTTCTCGAATTCCCGAAATCACTCACGGTCAAACGAAACGGCAAAGTTACGAGAGAACGGCTTCATCCGATGACGCACGGCTCCTATTGAATCCAGAGTCTGGGAGGAGCGTTTCGCCTTCGGTATGAGAGTGAGCTGTCGGCCGGCCGGCCGGCTCGCCTGGTCCATCCGTGGATACGACGATGTTCGTATAGCTCTGTTCTTTTTCGCTCTACGATGATGGATAGGACCTTAATGCATCCGCTCAGTTACCTGCAGGCTCATGGACCGTGTAAGTAGTTTAGCTCGTAGAACGCACAAGCCCGATTTCATATGACCGCGACAGTTATTTTTTACGAGCTTGTTGCGATTAATACAATTAAAAGTCGCGTCGTCAACCAACGACGAATTATTCGTCGACGGTAGGTGCGCGCGAATGAGCTCAAAACGCCTCATTTGACTCCTCCTCGGATGAATTATTCTGCGCGTCGCCCGGCTCGTATCATGGAAAAACTTTTGCGATTAATTTTCTTGTTTAGGGAGAAGTCTAAACGTAGTATATGAGCCCTCAATCAGCAGCGAAGGGCTCTTCACGTGATCCAACTGTCGCGGCAGTAGGTGCCTCGGTCGTAAACGACTCTGTTTCGCAGCTCATTGGACAGAATAAATAATTTAACAGTCGGAAACTTGAGCCGGACGTCACCACGGTGATAGAGAAGTAGCGGTAGCTGGCTCCCGCTCCCGCTCGGCGACGCTCCGGAGTAAGAGCGAGATAATCATCTCTGGCGAATCCATGTCTTGTTGAATCGAGAGTCGTTTATGCGCGAACAAAATTAATTGAATACCGCTCGCGTAATTATCTACGTGTTGCGTAGCCGCGCTCTGCCAGGTCGCTATGGCAGGAGTTGTGCGCCTGGAACCCGAGTATTAGCGCCCTCGGAGAACGATGGGGAGACGAGACTGACTGACTGAGGTAGAAACGAATCTGAGCTAAGGGAGAGTTTGTCAATGCATTAGCAGCGTCCACTCACATGTCTGGCAGACCGCGGTCCATTCGGCGGTAATCGAGGCCAACACTCCAGGATGCGCACGATTCTGCTCGCTGCACCCCGTACGAACATTTATTGTACCTACTTGTGCGTTCATGTGATTGTTCTCTTTCGCACAGTTCCAGCGAGACACCGATCCACTGGAATCTCTCTTGGAGTGTTCTACGGTTCTCTTGGACGTCGGATCGTTCGGTGACGTTCTCACGATGAACGTTCCAAGAGTACGCTCTAGAGACCTGATTGATAATAGATATCAATCTGAAGCTCCTATCTGGAATCTCCCGAATCGGCCGTGTACGGCTCCAGCAAGACAATACTCCGATACGTAAGCGTGCGTACGTGTTTTGCACACGCCTGACGGCTCAGCTTCGTTCTGCTACTATCTTCAGACAGCTCGGCGATCGCTATTTCTCTGAGAGTGGGCTCCAAGAAAAACCTGAGCGGAGTTCGAAATCTGCCGGGGGAACCCGAGAGACAATTTCATTCCGAGCCCAGCCCCTCACGATCGGGAACATCGGACGGCACAGTCGGCGTGTGGGTCGTGTGACATCAAAATTTCCCCGGAAAAAGATTCCCGCTCCGGAGAGATCTCTGCTGACTTCACTCTCTGAGAGCTCGCTTTTGAAGTAGGATCGTTCTGTTATATTCCCACGGCGGCGTTGTCCTCTGGGTCGAATGATGGAGAATAGTGACTTCCTAATTACAAGCGAGCAAGTCTAGTTCCACTCGGATGAGGCCGCATAGCACATATGTAGCTCGCACGTGGGAGCGCGGTTAAGGAGAAATTGAAATTTTAGGCCTCGTCTGAATTGGAGCAACCGGAGGAGCTCCGATTTGTACGCTGGTTGCCGGCTCCAGACTAGACTGCCGGGCGCACGATATTCGGAGGAGCGTACAAAAATCCCAGTGCTGAACCTTTTTACACCTGAGGAGAAGCTTGCCGCTAGAGAATAGAGTTGATAGAAAATTCACGCGTAGATAAAGGGGATTAGCTCTCGGGAGAATGGGACGCGCGGGCGGGGGAAGATGGCAGAAAGAGGAAATAGACATAAGGAGACAGCAGCTGACCCGTACACGTACGTGTGCTGACCACGAAATACTCTGTTTGCAGTGGAAAATTTACACCTTGTCTCAAGGAGAGGTCTTAGTACGGGGCGAGTCCCTTCGCTCTCGGTGCTTTCACTTCTGTGCCCGCTCAAGTCGACCACTGTAGACAGGAATGAGCCCGAATATAAACTTTTTCTCCGCGCATTGTGAGCGGGGATCTCATCTTCTTTAGATCGCGCCACGCTCGCCGGAGTCGAATGAATGGGTGAACGCCGACATCCGCTCAGTGGCTCGACGGAGGATGGATCCCGTCATACGCATCAGCTCCCAAGCGGAACAATATCAACTCGATCACATGATTTACCGCCAAAATACTTGAATTCAATTAGTTCTCCTCTCATGCCTTCCTCTTCGACGACGACCATGCATTTTTTCGGTACGTTGTCGGTGAACGTCCGCTCGTGGAGCTCCCTCTCGTTCCAGTACAAATGATCGTCGCCCACGAGAAAGGAAGTCGGAGCGACTTCCGGCTATTTGGGGAGTTTTGCGCCACTGCGAAAAACTCAAGTGTATCCTTCCGCTATCGCCCACCGAACGTCATGGCTTCGAGCAGGTGTTCCGCCTCGCTTCCACCGTGGCATTCAGTCTCGATTCTTCGCTTCCTGAATGCGAATCCTCAGGTCGGGTCGCCGAGCTTCGTTATGGTTTTTTTTCCAATAGGTTTATGCCCGACACCAAGGTCTGGCACGCGTTCGCGCGCATCATCGCCAGCGGAGAGAATTTCATTCCCCGTCCGAACTCATCATTCGTTCTGATTAGGAGAAACGCGATGCTCAAACGACCGCGCACCGCTGAAGAACTAACGAGCAAACATCATCTATAAGCAGAAGCCATCCGGCTCGCCGACCTCTCGGGTGAACAGTGAGCGGGAAGATAAAAGTCGCTCGGAATAGTATCAAGCCCAATTGGCTCGCTGCGACTAAAGCCTCGTCCGACTGTTAAGGTAGGCAGCCGCTCACAACAAAATGTCGTCTCGACTCGGCCAGGGTTTCCGCTCCGTGCTCATGCCGCACTCGCATCCAACAGGCGATAGGAGCGACTTGTATTCTTCAAAAACAGGAGATAGCGGCCATCTGGGGTGACTATCGACACCGGGTCTCCCCTCGTTTTCGACGGCTGTATCGGATACGTCGATGCCCGACGACAGCTCTAGCAGCATCTTGGCTCGCATCAGGAGTTTTTGAAGAGGCGAAGAGGAGTCTTAGACAGTTGCGCAAGCCTCGAGTTACGGCCCGGTCGCTGCTCGGAGAGACGTTCCATATACAATTTTTCAGGCGCCTGCCTCACGGGGCGCGATGCGGAATCACGCCTCGCATACTCCGTGGACCCGCACACGGCTCCGGCCGAAGGAGGCTCCAGGGAAGAGGCAAGCCGATTGTCTATCCCACATCTTGAGAACCCAGAAAGAAACGTCTCCGATTTGCTTTACAAATCGTATCAGCGCCTCCGGTTCCTTCGACGGCCACGACAAGTTCACGCAGTGGCTAAAGTCGGCACGTCGGCACCAATCCAGTTCGCCGGTCGCCCCGTGGTCAGTCGGGTGGACAATTGTTGGATCCGAGTTGATGTTATGCTGCTCTGTTTTTTCATATCGCGCTCGATCCTCTTCTCGCTACCACCGGAGTTGAGGGCGTTGGTGAGAAGCGGATTTCGTCCGTCATTGGGAGGCACGCGCGCGCGCACGCACGCACAAACGCAAGACAAGACATTTTTCATGCGAACACGAGAAGGACGACGCATCGATTCCCAAGTCAAGCACGTTTCACGCTTGGCTAAACTCTTCACTCGAACAAGACGAATCCGGAAGACGGAGAGACGCCGCCGCGGCGTCGCAACCGAACGACGTTCGCGGAGATGAGGAACGAGACGGCTGACGACCTCACTCACTCACTCGTTCGCTCGTCCGCCGAGCGCTCGTACGGTGTCGGTCGTTCATTCGTCTGCTAGCCTGCCTGCCTGCCTGTCTATCTGTCCTCCGGTATGACACAGAGACACGTTCGCATATCCTTCCCGATGAGCGTCCAGGTAGCCTTTGATCCATTCTCCCGTCTGAGGAATTCACTCGACAAGGAGTCGACCTCTCGACCAAGGCTCCACCGCCTTGAGGATGAGCTTGTGCGAGGAGGAAATAGAGGAGGAGGAAATATTGCGTAGTATGTAGTACAATGTATAAGCTGGGCTCTGACTACTCAATTGCATCCTCCGCGAAGGATCGCCAAGTATTTTGCGGGATCCCTCCGTCCTGTCGCAGAGCTCAGGACATTGATTCGACCGGACGACTCTACCTCGTTCCGCCGAGAACGCGGTTCGCAGGACAGCATTGGAACTTCCCATGCTGACGTCAGTCCTTTCTCGGAAGAAGTCCGTTTGGAGGACGAGAAGACTGTCAATCTCAGGGTTTTCGAGCTTCCTGCATCCCCGATGCCCTATGCACATCGAGGGAGGGGGAGCGAGACAACGAATCCCACCGACTCGCTCAGCTATCTGTAAGCCCGTCTGAATGCCCGAGCGAGTGATCGACCGGCTTGATATTCCAGCGGACACAAGGAGCAGGCAATGGAGCGGGCAAGCGTTCGGACGGGACGTAGATCCGTGGCCGGCGTTTATATAGCGTTACGCGCTGCCTCCAGACGGAAAGCTTTTTCGGGCAGGCGGACCTTCGACTCCGCACGCGGGGGACGCGATTCCTCGTACTCCCTCCGAGGGTTCCCGCTTCTTCATGGACCATGCTTGAAACAGATAATGAATAATAATTTCCATGGGACATTCTCTCTGATTAGGTTTGTTCGCGTGCCGACGCCGTTCGGTGTGATGAGGCAGGAAATCAACCAAAACCGTTTGCGACCAAAGCAGAGAGTTTTCGAGAAAAATCCCCAGGGAACGAGGAAGGGGACTTTTGGCGGGTTGGCAGCGCGCGACTCGGGGCGATCACATCGCGTAAGGTTCATTGTCAATCTAAAACTGATTATAGCGACCGACGAGCTGGCCTGAAGATCGACTGCCCCTCGCGATCCCGTTTCTGCACGGAGTCGTTCAATCACTCGGGCGTCCGGTGGAGCACACCGACCGAGGAACAAGAGATAATAACCCCTCAAGCCGAGAAGGCCGCCAAGAAACTCTGCAGATGCTCGGAGCGTGAAAAGGGGGGAAGCAAGAAGCTTTGAACAATGCAAGGACGAGCATCGTCCATTGTAATGGCGCTACTGCAACGGCCGCCGTTGCCGCTGGTCAGCTAATCAATAATCCAGCGGGCAGACCGTCTTGTCCGCTGCCAAGCTGACTGCCGGCCGGTCAGCCTGTCTGCGACCCATGCCGTCGCTGGCCGTCCTTTGCTTCGTTCGTCACCCGCCTGCCCGTTACGCAGTCAGGCAGAATAACTGAATGCCTTCCGAACCACAATTCCGACGTTCGTTTGGTTTTTTTCCGCGCGAGATCCCGACGACGGTCTCACTCGCCGATGGGTTTGCGTGTGCGGGCGCGCACCGACGAACGGATTGGCTGCGCGACATTCGAACTAAGAGACAAAGAGGACCCGGAGAGTCGCGGCGGGCGCAACAAAGTCGACTCTAGAATCGATAAAGCGCTTTGTTAGTCGGCGAGCGTCATTCGGCGAGCGATGGCTAATATTTGACTCTCTCAGATTCCCAGCTCACATCGGTCGGTCCGTCCGTCGGTCGATCGGGCCGGCGAAACTGCAGTCGGTCGTCGGGACGCCGACGTTCTCCTTGCGGGATAGAATTGAGCTCAAACGGAATCATAGAGTGAGCTGCACAACAGCGAACAACGCTGCCATCCAGCGGGACCTTGTAAACGTGTAACCCACCTTCGTTGTATGTGCCGCCCCTGTGGCTGTACGCATAGCCGAACGTTGACTCGCGGGCGGATGGACGAATGGAGAAGAGCGGGGAGGATCGAGAGAGAGGTGCGGGGAGGATCGAGGGACGACGAGAGCCTGAGAATGGTGCTTGATAGAAGGATGATAGGGGGCAAAAGAGGGAGACCGAGCGCGCGGGAGGAGCGAGGCTATAAATCACGACTGTCCAGACAAACCCGTTCTATCCTCCACAGGGAAAATAGCAGGCTGGCTGGCGAGCATGCAGACGCGCGGGGAAGGAAGTTTTCCTTAGCCACTATCCTGAGGGAGTTGATCATCTCCGCTGATTGAAACTAACTGAGAGGCCACGTGACCTTTATAACGATGCCGCGGTCGTGGATGGTGGTGCAAAGGAAAGCTCCGACTCCACCGAAAGGGAGGGAGCTGTCTTCGATTGGTCATGGCAAGATGAACACCGTCCTAGAGAGCATCGGATCGCGGGGGAACCGCGGGACTAATCAATCGCAGAAAATGTACCCAGGCCGGTGGAATATGAGCCTGTATAAAATGTTCATCGTGTCCTCTCCACATCTCGCCAACACGGTTTCGGAGACCTATCTGTCCATTTCGCTTTTCATTCGAAGCGCCGTAATCGCATACGTGCTTCTCCGACTTCCCTCGCGCGAGCCTCGTTGAGCTAGTAGGCAACGATCGGTGTCAAGCCGGTTCTTCCGACCCGCAAACGGCAGGCGTTTCAATGTTCGAGCCGCTCGTTCTAATCGCTTCGAAAGGCGTGGGTTGTTGCTTCCCATGGACGTTCACGGCGCGCCGCTCTCCTCCTCAGGACATCCGTAGCCGGGAGTCGGCAAGAAGCATTCCGCGGACCATAACGCGCCTCGATGGCGGAGTAATCGCTAAGCCGCTAGATACACAAGGAATCGATTGTACGCCCACTCTGAGCTACAAACCGAGTCGGAACTGAGAGAAAGCAGGGTGCTACGCCCCGCCAAAATTGTACGGCACTGTTCCGCTCAAGCGAGTAAGCTCTCGGAGAGAGAGAGCAGCCGCCGCATGTTCTCCATCCTGCGCATGTTCGAGGAGCAAGTATGCAGGTGTTGCACGATCAGCAACAGCCATCTCCGCTCCTGCCCCCCCCCCTCCCACCGGAGAAGCTCCGGAGGCATCTGCATTTTTGTGTGAGTGAATCTGTATGTAAGCAGGGATCATTGGGTGGCAAGGAGATGCTTGCCGCCGCGGCCACGACAGCCAAGCCCAGAGGAAATCAGCCGAACGAAGGCCTTGCTCCCGTCCGCTGGCCGCTGTGGAGAGCTCTCGTTGGTCCGCACAAAATCAGATCAGGGAGCCCACCACCACGTGAGAAGAGGCGAATTGCGAGCTCCGGTCCAGTCTCAAAAGCGAGCGGTCTCGAAAGCCATAATATCCGTGGTGGCCTTCTACCCTAGCAGCTGTTCGTACTTCCGTATTTGATTGCACCCCGAGGGATACGGCAACCAGTGCGTCAACCTGAGGGATCTAAGCGAACGATTGCGAGTTCCGCGGATACGAGCGAGACCCGAAAACTCACGCAGTAGAAGGCGAAGGTGTCATCTTGTTGAGCATTGATATCCTCCATTCTCGATACCTCACCATGCGAGGCTATCGATCGCGTTTCAGACGGGGTTCTCCTGGTTTATCTCTACTCAAATACTACCGGTGTCAATCAGATCTCAGCGCGCGGGATTGACGGAGCATCGGCAGCGCGAACTCGAACGAGCGTAGGAAGTCTCCCAGGCAAGACAAACGGAGATGAAAGAGACACCGTATCGGATCCGAGCTCGTCCCAGAGGCGCGATAGAGCTCTCTCACTGGACGTAATAGTTCCACGGATTTCTGACTCCCATGATTGCGGAAGAATTATCGCGGTTTTCGAGCGTCGACACGAGTTGAGTGCATCCCTGCCGTCTTCGGTGCGGGGCTCCAACTCCTGTATCTCCATCTGTGACGACCGAAAGCTCACGATGGTTGGTCGACGGCTCTCGAAACGGAACGTGGTAGTCCCGTTCTGTTGACCGATCGAATTCGGTATTTCGCTTGTCCGGTCGCACCTTGATCGTTGTTTGACAAGGAGAGAGTTTGCCCTCCTCTTTCAATTGTTCTCACGCGCACCTCTAGGAACATTTCAATGAGAAGGCTGGAGAGTGTTGGCCTGAAGCTAGACGCTCTGTGGGGATTTACCGTCGCGACGGCCATCGGAGAGAGGAGCCTCCCACACGTATGAGTTCAATGGTCACCTTTCTCAGGACAATGATGTCCAAGACCTATCGCATCATCGACTGGTGCACGCATGGGTACGTTCTGTGGGAGAAGGATGGGCTACAGCTCGACCTAGGACTCCCATCGGGGTTACGCGTGTCTGGGCTTGCTCACGTCATGGCATTGGCTCGTGACAGGCTTTTGAAGAATAGAGGACCGCTCGCGGAAAAGAAGGTGAAAAATTGGATTTCGCCGCGGTGAAACATGCTTTGTATGTATTATAGGTTACGCGTCGTATGAGCGACGAGTCGACCTGGGGCGAGTTGATGAGGCGCGCAGAGAACGTTTTTGTTTCCTTCCTCCTCTGGCCACAGTGAATTAACTTGTCGCCGGCGCCACCGCGGAGAAGAATAGAGTGGATCGGTCAGAGGACCACTGGCGCTTCCGACCTACGACGGCTTCTCGGCATGCGCGTCGTAGCCTCGCAGTGCAGTGAGCTAGGCAGCTCGCTTGCCAAGGGCTGCGTCGTCGTCGTCGTCGTCGTGTCAGTCTGGTCAACGCCGAAAGGCGGAAACAAGCACCGGAAGAGGTTAGGGGAGCAACGCCGTTTCCGCTTGAAATGGAGCCACCCGTCGTCGGCCGAAGAAGCCGACCACCTACCGCCGCATTGTTCGCAGCGCAAGCCAGAGGGTCCACAGTCCACACAAGCTGCATTGGGGAAATTCGTTCATTTCTCTAGATCTCCGTAAAATTAGCCGCGAGCGGAGCTCATCCATTCAACTCACGAAGTTTCAAGGGTCCTGGTTTCCAGAGGACACGCTGTGGACACAAGCCGCGTCTCTTGAGTATCGCCCAAATCACTGTCACGACAGTATGCGCAGCGATGTGAGGAATGAGGGGAATTTCTAACGGGGCTCGTCGCTATTTGACGTCGATTCCGGACTGCGAGGGTGCTTCCAACTTATCTGAGAGCTCGGTCATTAGCATAACTGTGTGAATGAATAAATGGATCAAGTTCATTGTAGTCATTATCAGTCGAAAGAATACATAATTCTGCCGAGAATTCCCGGCGAGACGAGAAGGACGAGCCGGGCGGATAACTATCAGAATAGAGCACTCCCAGCAAAAGACCAAAGAATATCGCACGCGAGGAATGGATACATATATCGGGAGTTTCCGAAACGTGACGCTGTCAATTGGAACGAGCTCCGAGCCGATAAGGATGCTAAAGTCTAAGATCCCTAATTTATTCAACGAACGTGATCGTCCACGGTGGAGCTCGAGAAATTATTATTCACGTCCGTCCCGCGTAGGCTATCTCGCTGTCTCGCTGTCTTCGCTCGCTCGCTGGCCCCTTCGTTCGTTCGACGTTCCCCGTCCGCCTGTTGCTGAACTTGGTTCCCTTGTTAACATCATCATCGGCGTGGCCACTCTTTGTGGACAAGGAACTTTTCATCCCCACATTCGATGCACATAGTCCTCCTGAGGTTGTTCCTTTGTTGATGTAAGATGTGACAGTTATGAAGCTCCGTTCCATTGGACGCTCGTTATTGACGTTGAAGGGAGCGAAACAAATCAACTTGTTCGCCGACCCACCGGCCAATACGGCGATCCCATGGCGAGGGCGGAAAACAGCGAGGGTATCAGAGCATTGGACTCTTGGCCTGAGGAGGGAACATCGACCTGTTCTCCGGAAAAAGCATCAGCTCCAAGTACCACTAACGACCGTCTCGGGGAAAAGTTCGAGTTCTGTATGTCAGGTGTGAGGAGGTCCCTTCATGGGGGTTCCATCCAAAGAAGCCGAGTATTCGGTCCCAAGTCACTGCTCCCGAAGTGTGGGTGCATTCCTTCGTCCAACGCAAAGACGAAATTTCCGGCGTCTTCCACTGACCAGGTGGCACTCACGCCTGCGTGGAAGCGAATCCTGATGGAGCGGAAAACGGTATTCGTAATGAGTCTGACCCAAAAGGCAAGAGGCGTGTCCGCTGTTTGCCTCTCTGATTCAACAACTTGCCGAGTTGTGCGTTTGTGGGCGCCCTCATTGAATTACAGAGCGAGCCTCATCACAATACACAAGTTCTTGTGGAATTTCTGGGCAATGAGCAGGAAGCGGTGCTCAATCTGACCGCCGCCGCGCCGAGGAGAGCGATCGAAGGTGGTTCATTGTAAAGAACAGACGATCATCGGCGACGATCCCTGACAATTATTTCAGACCTTCCGGGGTTCGTGAGGATGGAATCATTCACGGGCGACTCAGAATCAGCAACATCCATGGATTTGAGTCGGGATTCCGTGAGAACTTTGCAAAACTCCCTTGGAAGTCCGCTGGGGCCCCCTCGAGTGTCTTGAAGGTCTTGCACTCCTGCCTAAGGACTTCAGCGGGCTTTCCGCAGGACTTCCGGGATTAGGTCGTATCCGGCACCTCTGATTTGAGGGGGAATCGATTGAAATTCTGTCAGGATATTCGCTGCGCCCGCTAGGGCTGTCCCCGCGACACTAGGAGAAGATGTCGGCGAACTGTGTTATATCAGAAGTCCACCGTCGACGGGAGTCTTGAGCCCAGGGCTCTGGGAGCCTCGGATGCGAAATGTTGCTCATCGGAGCGGATTCAACGGCGAGCCGAGTTTTCTACCTTTTGGGGGAGAATGACAAGACGGAGAGAGCCTCCGCTCCCCGAGTGCTGTACTTTCCCTGTTGCAGGACTAGACGATGTGATCAGGAGCACAGAGGCAAGAGGATCGAGAAAGTAAGCAGCTGAGCCGGACGCAAGAGTGGGCACCAGCTACTCACTCAGAGGAAGACTCTAGCCCGGAGGATGCTGCCCCCTCATACGGGAGAGTGAGCGAGGGGAGGACCTCGGCACGAGCGATCCAGGCCCCAATGAATTTCAACAGTTCAAGAATGTTTTCGCTTTAGGGGGTAGCCGCCTCGGAAGATTACACAGTTTCTCTGCACATCTCTACTTGAGGTCTGATTCGTTTCACTCTGCCACCAGACTAACCGTCGTTTTCCCGGCCTTATGATAAATGCGTCGGTCGTTGTCTCGTCGCCCGACCCGATCAGTCCTGCTGCAGCTGCCGCCGACCGAGCAGCCTGTTGCTGGGATCCGTCTGCGCGGCCGCATGCCCTCTGGGATGCTCTATTCCAAACAATTCAGCATTCAGACTGTTGTGTGCAATGATCCTTTCGCTTTTGACAGACTGCTCCAACAGGAAAAACAGTAGCCGCCGCCGCCGCCGTCACTGGAGCAGCTTCAACGAAGCGACGGCGACGTCAACAATTGATGTCGAGTCCTCATTTTTCTTCAGAAGTCTCCTCCTTTCAAGTCGGTGACGTTCTCGAGCGACGATCGGTCGCTATATCGCTTGCCGAACATGGGCGCCATGGGTCGGCAGCCGCTCTGGAAAGAAAAGCGAATATTAGCCTTGAAGTCGCATCTACTTCTCCGAATAATCGGATAGCCCCTCACGGTGGAATGAACTAGATAGAGAGAGAGGGGAAATCAGACCGGGACGGTAAGCGGAAGCCGACGAGTAAATTGTGAGGGCGGGAGTGGTTAAGGAACAACAACAAAGTAAAGTTGTTCCGGAAATGCTAACTGAAGCGAAGGGAGCAGCAGAGGTAGAGGCTCTCGTTCGTTTACTCTGTCACTTTGTCGTTCGTCTGTGTTCCTCACTCCGACGACCGTTCAAACTAGTCGCTTTCGGTTTCGAAAGCAACCGTCTTCATCGCCTCACCAACTCGAACGTCAACGTTTCGGGACAACGGTGGCCAAACAATACTGCGAGCGAGTCCATGGATTCCTCTCGACGTCACGGATGACGTGCCTCAGCGCAGACTCTAAGCTCAAATCGTACGATACAAGCTGTGATCGTCGTGATCTTCACTAGGACAATCGGCACGACAGAAGAATTGCACACATGTATGCCTCCGAGCTGAAGGAACAGCTGATTCGGATGCTCGTTTCCCGAATATCGTTCGATGGCTCAGATATCGGCGGGCATAACATTCACCGGCATCCACGAAATACGGAGTCGCCGAAACCGACCGATAAATCCGTCCACGAAACGCTAAGGATTCGTCAGTTGCCAATCCATGGAACGATCCCGATCTCTCTCACTCAGGGGTTTTCCGTGCGGCCCTGAAATCTTGTGTCGGCGGCGAGCGATAATGATTTGTTCGGAACGACTCGTGCCGAGTACTCTCGCAGACAATGCCGATTGAGGGCGATGGTGACGATGAATCACTCCTGATCGCAACACGCTAATGACGCTCCGAACGGCGGAACGAGGCTATTGCGGCATGAGCAACGAAGAAAAATAGAAGGTGTGAAGGTAACCGCCGCCGCCGCCGCCGCCGCCGCGAGAGCAAGCGGGAGATTGAAAACGTGCCCGGGGAGGACGAGCACGATAAGATTGACGGTCGCTCTGAACTTTCTGCACCTGAACGTCCTCGAGTGTAACTCGATAGACTCGGTCATACTCGTAACGATTCACAATGATGCGCAATAATTCATCTTGATAACGGTGGAAGATGCGCTCGCGGTGATTCGCCGCACCGTATGCATTGTCCGAGTCTCCGGAGTCTCTGGAGAGGACGGACGGACGGAGTGACGTCGCTTGATAATTTGTTCCCGCAGCCGCTGACGTTCCCGCCGCTCGAGCAGCAATGTCCGCGTAGCTGAGCTCAAGTGCAATGCCGAAAGCATCCGTCCGAAGGACAAATACCTACCTGCACAGAACATGCTCTCGTCCATTACTTACCGCTGCTCGGAGTCTCTCCGGGGATTTTAGGGCGGACGGGCGGGCGGACGGGTTGTTGGTTGCCCGTTCTGAAAGAAACCACGCTGGCCGCATCAACGAGTTCACTCGTTCGCGGAAGAAGAACTCCTCATGAATTTCTTGTTCGTTCATCTTTTCTCTCCGGCTTGCTCTCGTAGCTGTTTCGCGACGCCACCGCTGATGCTGTGACAGTGGTGTGTTGCTGTTCACGCCGCATGCTCCTCAATGGTCGCTTCCATTCGTCGACAGAGATTTCCCTTGAAGAACGGGTGTCGCTTTCCTGTGCTCTCATCCACTTGGCCGAAGGTTCTCTCGCGCTTTCTTCTATCATGCGTTAGACGGCTCGAGTGAAGGAGACGAGCCAACCAACCAACCAGCCAGCAAGCCGACTGACGCTCGGTCTCAGCAATAAAGCAGCAACATCTTCTCCTTGTGAGACGTTCTCTGTGCTTCCGAGGCCGTCTGTCTGTTCTTCGGCTCGTTCCTTCACTCGCCTGCTCGTCAAGTCGCAGCGAGCCTCCAACCAACCAACCAACCAACCAAGCAACCAGTCGTGCGTCTTCACTTGACCCTTGTGACGTCGTCGGTGACGGACGCTGCAGCGCGGCGCAGGCACTAGGGAGGGTCTCTCTTGACTCACCTCGGCTCCATTCGAAGAAGCCGTGTCTTAGCGTCCGGCCGCGAATTAATCGTCTGGCTGCTGCCAGCAGCAACTCGCTCCGCCATTCAATCTTGCTTCAAGCTATCTGACCGAGTGAGCGGAGCAAAGCCTCGTCTCAGAGAATTCGACTTCGTAGAATTATTCTCGTCGCAACGCTCGTCGTCGGCGGCTCAAGAGGACGCATCCTCTCCGAGTCCGCGGGGAAAATCAGGCGAATGTTCCGATCAGCGATTGGAGGCTTCGATCCTCGATGCGTAGGCGCGTCCCCGGTAATTATTCTCCCGGCTCAGAATGTCGTCGCCAAGGAGGGAAATGTTCTGAGAATAGCCTCCAGGAGACGGGAGTTGGTGACGGAGCGTGGGGGTGAATCTCGAACGATTTAGACGAAATTCGAGCCTGATTGTGTGGTAGCGTCCTCTTCGGAGCCACTTTTCCGCTTCCTTCTTGCGTGGGCTTCATGGTATTCACCCGCGGAAGCAGGCGGGCGGTAGGTCGCTGGGTTGGCCGTTCGACCGGGCCGTCTGCTCCCGCCGTCGGTTCTTCTTCTCCGTGCCTTCATTCTTTTCTTCCTTCTCGTTCGGGACGAGTAGGACAAATTGACTCAACACCCGCGGATTCTTCCTGCCGGGACGGAAAGGCTGCCTGTCGGTCCGTCAGTCCGTTCCGCCTACTCTTTCTTTCTCGTGCGCTCCACCAAACCGCGGAGTTTTCGCTTCCTCGGCTTAAGCTCTCCCGGGAGAGATGTCCCTCTTCATATTCCCTCCTCAGATTTCGCTCCCGGCCCCGTCGCTGCTGCTGCGAGGGCCAAGTGAAAACAAGCGTAAATTTATGCAGCAAGGAGAGACGTCTTCGTTATTAAACATTTCTGATTTTCGGACCCTCGCGTGGAGCACTTGCCGCAAACGATGCGGCGGAAGGCTTCAGGAAGTGCCACTCGTAACTCCTGCACTTGGCTGCTGTGACTCCTTTTATGCGATACCGAGCCGTCGAAAACGTCCGTGAATGTCCTGACGCTGGCAGTAGCCGATGTTCTTCCGAGGTCGAAAGTGAGACAGGAATCTAAGATGGGGCTTTTGCGATTCCAGGGACCCTGACATCGTCATACCCCGTCGATAGAGGACCGACATTCGTTTTGGAGCCGTCTTCTTCGATGGAATTCTCATCTGACACGGGCGCCGTGGTCCCATGCAGCGCTCAAGGACAACCAACGCCTCAGATCCGCTGGGAGAAAAAGGATGGCTCGCCCGCTGTTCCCATACCGGGAGTTCGAGACATACGGCCGGACGGGTCTCTGTTATTCCATCAGTTCAGTGTGTCCCAGTTTCGACCCGACGTCCACTCGACCGGCTACCGATGCATCGCCTACAACCACGTAGGCCTCATTAAGAGTCGATTGGTGCAGATAAAAGGAGGTGAGTGTTCCCCTCGAACTTCTAGACATCAAGCTCCTCATAAGCGAACAAATGCCTACAATGGAACGAGGAATCCCACTTGTAGTTTGTGAAGATCCTTCCGAACCTTCCCCGCTATACCCCACACTGAAATGCACGAGCTCTCGTCATCTGAACACTGTATTATTATTATTGACGTCGCTGTGCCGTAGGAGCTGACTTCGCCATCGTGACGTCGACGGATCTCGCGTCCGGTTCCCCGAACACATGCTCTGAAACTACGAAAGCGATTGCACACGCTTACGAGCGGCACGTAGCCGCGAATTCACAACGATTGCCCTGTTATTGGTAGCAGGAACCATACCGTGGCGATCCTCGCGGCGCGTCTACTATTGCGCAGAACGATTCTGAACGAGAATTCGACGAAAGCTCTGTTTCCAATCGAACAGGACGAACGGGAACGGCCGGATGCTGCGAGCCCCATCATTTTTATTGGCTCAGTCAGCGATAACGCCCAGAGCAGGATTGACGTAAGGGAGACGCGTTTCTTGACATCTTTGTTTAGAAGCACCTCCGCACCTAGAACGAGCGGGTGAGCGAACGGATGGACGGACGGACGAAGCTACGTATCAGAGCAGCGAGCGAAGCTCCGGCTCTCGTATGTCGACGCGAGCTGGAGGATCGATATGACGATACTGAAATGCCTCGCTGACAGCCCGTAGCTGCTGCACGTCGGAGGCCTCCCCAACGGTTGTAGAAGAGCGAGCCTCGCCATCCGAGCATCGCATTGACAACTTCTAACAACAAGTCTCTTGGAGGAACGGGAGCGGGAGAGGATGATAGATGTAGACAAAGTTCGCGAGTTCACACTGCAGCGAAAGTTCCCTCACGCAAATTTATGTACGTCATCGTTGTTGTTCTGAACATTGGCTGCTACGACGAGTTCGTACTCGCGAGCAGTATCCCGATTACGAGCGTCTTCGAGATGAGGGTCTAGCGAAGATCCCTGCTGCATCGAAGAGATTATTAGCAGAATGGAAACGTCCTCCCGTCGCCATATCCTGCGTCGCCTCGGACGGAGGGACCCTTGCAGCTTTTTCGTCGAGTGTTCCTCGCAATCGATGCTCGCGATGCGTTGGACATCCAAGATAACGTCGCGCTAATAAATAAATGCGTTAAGCTCGCTGCCTGTGCGCCAGTGCGTCGTCGCTTCTAGGTACAAAGTCTGCCTTGTTATCTGTTTACCCTCGCTGTCAGTTTATGAAGAACGAGCGACGGCGGCGGCGGCAGCAGCAGCATCGTTAAGGCGTGACTCTACAGCGTTGCGAATTCGGTGACTGTTCGGTGACTCTCGGCATTTCTTCGCGACACAGCTTATGACTACGGCAGTGGGAATCTTCCGGAGACGCCCTGTGTTTAGCTCTCCTCTCGCCGATCTTCCGCGAGAACGAGACCGACGATCTCGGTCACAGCGTTGACAATGCCAACGGTCCGTCGAATCTCGAGACCGTTTCCGCCAGTACGAAGCTTCGGCCCTCGAAATCTTCAGGAGGCATTTCGGGAGACTCGCGTGATCATCCTGATCAACTTCTGGCTCATCGTCAGACGGATGCTTTCCCATCCGAAGAATTATTCGTTCGGAGAGACGCCCCCGCTTGCCTTACCGGATTCGCTCTTGATTCTTCCGGCCGCAGTCAAACACGCTGCTTGCGTGGGGCTCTCTTTCGCTTCAGCTTCCGAAGTCGACGAAGTCGTTGCTCCTCCGTGCTCGTCCGTAACAACACAGGGGAGGGACGAAAAGAACGAGCAAGGAATGTGTGTACAAGAGCTTAGCGCTTTTCCGTCTGCTGCCATCGGATGAGGACGCTCCGCACGCGTTCAGAAGCGCTTTTCTCCCTGCAGCACCCGTCCGCTGCCGTCGACCGTTTGTTCGTGAGCTTGCCCACGAGCTCGCGGTGCGGAGTGTGTTACGAAATGAAAACAAGTCCAGACTTAGCCAGCCAGCCGTCCGAGCGACCCAACGACAGCGGCATGCGGACGACAGAAGTACAGCGAAGTTTTCCCCGTGGACCAGAGGAGCCTGCAGTGGTTTTAGTTAATCCTTAGCCTCTAGCCGTCTATGTTGTTTTCGGTGTTGCCGACGTCGCCGTTCTCGTTGTTGTCGCTCCCGGCGAGGCGTTTTCCCGTCGAGAGAGACCACGAGAGGAATCGGGCGTGTCGGAGAGAGGGAGGATCAAGAGCGGAACTTCAAACACGTCGGAACTTTCCGCAGATCAATTTGAAACTGAGTCGGTTCAGACGGACTCTGGCTTGGCTCGACGCAGTCGATGGAGGGGCGTTAATCTTGATGATCCCTCTGAGCGAACTGAAATCGATGTATTTATTTCCCGGTGGTGGCCGACCCGTGCCAGCAATAATTGAGCTCCCGGTATCTCAGCTTATTCTCTCAATATTCTTTTGCCGCGCACGACGGTCGCAACTCTTCGACCAGGGAAGGACAACGTCGATGACGTTGACGGCGAGTTATGGTCGCATCTGAGTCAGCACCCTTCTTGCAAATTGCGAGACTTTTGCAAAGTGTACGGAGCGTGCAACGAGGCTGTTCGCACCGCTCGCCGCTTCCGTGGCTCGTCGCGGGTGCCGTGGATGCCGCGGACGACGACGACGACACGTTCCCGTTGTCAACGTCAACACCGCGAGCAACAGTCACGCGGCCGACAGGGCGACGACTATCATCAGCAGTAGTCGACAACAGCGAGAGAAGAAAAGAGCACGCGTTAGGCTCAGGCACGCGGCGGAAAGATCGTGGCAACGAGCGAGCGGGCCACGGAGAGAAGGGAACTAATTTGATTTCAGGCGGTAGCGTTTTTTGAGCGATAATGGCCTTCCCCAAGGAAATAACCTCGGCGTAAAGTCGACAACCAGATGATGTCGCATTAAACGAAGCGAAAGCGGGAGCGGGCTGCATGCGAGTGAGCAGTTTTCGCTCAAAACAGTCGATGGGATCTTCTTCGAACGGGAAACATTCGTTTTTCTATCGCTGCTTCGATGAGATTCGCCCCATTATTCCCCGGAAGTCCGATCGCGGTGCTGAATTTCGAGCGAGCGGCGAGTGGAGCACCAACGATGCTCAGCCGGTCTCCCGTGCAGATCTTACTCCGATATCGGCTATTGACGATCGTCTTTCAATGAAACAAAGATCGATCATATTATCCTGTTTTCTTGACGTAGATTTTCGCTGACCCATATGAATCAATTTTTCAACGCCGCAACCAGCTGGAGCCGGCCGACGAAAGGAGAGACAGCCCCCCCCGTCCGACCGGTCACTCACGCGTTCAACACCAGTGTTCTTCGCGCCCGCAATGTGTCATTTGTCTCTCGGAGGAGAGGTCTCGGAGGAGAGATAATTACACCTCAAAATCACTACCATGCCATCTTAGGATGTCGTCGACAGGCTCTCCCGCGGAAAACCCGCCACGGCTCGCTTCGCCTTTTTGTTCAATACGGAGGAATTCCATGTCTCGACGAGGGGAGGTCGGAGCGCGTTGATGATTCTCACCGATCTTTTTCTTCCGACACGTCGATGCCGCCGCACCGACTCGCTCCCAAGTTGTTTATCGACTCATATTCAATGCTCATGCTCTTGGGAATTCGTCTCGACCGATGGTTCCCAGCCAAGCAACTTCCTGTTCGAATGAGTCTGTGTGATCTGTAATTCGAAAGATGAGGCACAACGATATTTGCTCCGCACGTCGATTCGCTTGGTATGCTGGTCGCTCCCGGTGCGGCCTCATCCGACGCCGCCGTATCGAGCTCTCAAGGAAAACGGACAAGATATACTGCCGACATCATGTCTAGAATGACCGAAACTACCGAGAACATAAACGTGGACGGCCGTCTACAGAGCGATCTACGCAAATGTAAGAGCTGACTGGGCAATCCACGGCTTAGGCAGAGTGGCGGTCGGTCAGACCCCTTCCCCAGCTCCGACGGGACTAGCTCATCTGGAACACTGAGTGCGTTTAGTCTCTCGCTCATCAACATACAATGCCTCACGCAGTGTATTACACATCGCTCACCGACGACTAGTGCGCGTTTCATCTCGAGACCCCATCGGTGTTGTCGGATCAACTCCATGCCGGAAGTTGAGGAATTCGGCTGCTGAGGAGCAGTCTTGGATACTCCATCCGACCTCGACCCATCTTTGACAAATTATTGTCAATGACAATGGATTGCTATTCGACTGGAGAATTCTGCCGCATGGCCCAGCGCGTGTCCCCGACAAATATCGCACTCACGTATTACCTATCCAGCAGCTCAAGATGAACTTGCAGCCAGCGGCGACGCGGCGAGCTCCCTCCATCGCGTCAGAGGGAAGCTCCCGGGATCCATGAGCAGTACTTGTTATCGTGAATGTCCCAGAATCGGAAGCCGGGGAATCTCTGAGGGGTTCAGGAAATCCGTTATGGGGATGAGTCGTTCCGACAACCTGTGCGGAGAATTGTTTTAGACTAAAATAAGCATAATTTCTCCCGACTGCTTGTGTTCCTTCCCAGCAGTCTTTTCCGCCACAGTAGCGGCTGTGGGAGACGTCGTCGGCGATAATTTTCCATTTTTCTCGCGCTGTGCGAGACAGCAGCTAAGCACCCGATCGAGCGACCAGGCAAGCAAACCGTGAAGCTTCTGCATTCCCGACTTACCAGGGACCTATGGGAGGTCCGACACAGCGCGGTACCACAGCTGTTCATCGTACGAACGTTTCTTGCTCAGAAAAATCGCGGATAGCCGGGAATTACGCTGAGGAGGGAACATTAGGGGAGAGGTCGGATCTTTCGCTATACCGATTCGCGACGGAACGCTCTATGTCAATGTTTTTGGCGAATTCACGCCAACGTCGCATGTTTGGTGTTCCGATCCATGGGAGCTGCAATCCATGACTAGGTACCTAAATCTGTGAGAGTCTTGAGCGGAGAAGACCGAGCCACTGGTTGATCCTCGGGAGATTTATAGAGAGGGGGTTTAATAGTAACCCTTGAACGTGACCTTAAGATAATAGGACGATAGCTGAAAGAGACGACTCTACTAACCGTTACTGTTAAGACCTACCGACAAGCGTCCGGCGGGCAAGACGACTTGGGAACGCCGACGCAGCGACCGTCCGACCAACGAGCAATAAACACTTCATGCACAAATAGGTCTCCCGGCTGATAGGTCGCTTCTCTGTTTACGCTTCTGTCACTCCATCTTCCTCGTTTTCGGGTTGCCCTCCGACCGCCACGATGTGAATGCAGCAGCTTCGAGCCGGTCCGCCACCAGAGCACCGATCGGAAACCGCGAGAGCTCGACACGGGAGCCTCTGCTTGATGGCCTCTTATTATCTGGCAAGTTCCGCTCTGACTGGCTCCGGCTGTAACTTGAAAGTGTGATAAGAGCAGGAAGTTCTGGAGTGACTCCGATAACGCTCGAGTCGCAACTGCGAATGAATTCTCTTGCCACGCGCCAAACATTCGCGATGTGCCTCATTCGTCGGGATACCAAGCGCAGCGCGCGGCTTGGCAGGCGACGTGTTTTGAGCTGGGACATTTTTGCATGAGGGAACTGCAAACCCCGAAATACACGGGGAGAAGGCTGGGGACGAATGCGTACCAACGAGAGCTCTCGTCTAGTATTCGTTGTCTCTCTTATCTTTCTTTCATTTCCATTTGTTACCCAATGGTAAACAATCCTAGGGAAAAACACACGAGCGTGCAAAGGCGCGCCTCGGTCGCCTGGCCGGCCGGCTGGCCGGCGGGACGACTCGACGGGCGCGCCCTTCGGGAGGACGAGAAGCGGCTGAGAAGAGGGAGAAAGTGACGTCTGTCGAGCTCTCGTCCGGGAAATGGATAAAAGTTGATGCGGTCGACTGGCGCGGACTCCATGAATTCATGCTCAGTCTAACTGAGATTGTGATAACGGAGAACAGCGACGTCCCGTTCGGGATATGGAATCATTTGTAGCATAAGACAGGCTCAATCGTCGTCAGCGACAATCACTGCGTTGGCGGGGAGGGGCTGGGAGCTGCGGCGATGTCTGCATTCGGACGTCGCTGGTGTATACCGATAGATAGACGGCCGAGTGAGACAGACGGGCGGGCTGAGCGAGGCAAGGTAGAAAGTGGCGAGGCAAATTTGAGCCAAGTAAGCAAGCAACTCGGCAGATCGCTGAGTAGACGAACGCGGTGACGAGTACGAGATCGTGACTCAGAGAGTGATAAATTGAGCTCCGTCTCCCACCGCATTGCGGGCAACGAACAGCCGGCGAAGAGCAAACAAAGTGCGGGAAAATGGAGGCCATGTCAAGCCAGCTGGAGATGATATCCGGGAGTTCTTTTCTTTCCCGCTTGCGTCGCAGATCCGCGATGACTTAGATCTGCTCGATACCCAGGTGATGATTACAAACATATGTACAATCAGGATCGAAGGTGAAATCGGCTAATCAAACGAAGTTCTCAGTCGGCATGGGCTGCAACTTCGCCCCCAGCGGATCCGGCGAAATACGCGCTGGACAGGTCTCGCAGCGACGATAATCACGTCAAAATGTTTAATGCTCTCTTCTATCTTGAGTCGGTTGTTCGTTCATTCGCTCGCTCACCCCTCCGTTCGTGCTACCTACCTATTTCCGCCTCGATTGACGCCTAAGGAAAAAGAGATTTTTGAATTTCAAATTACGCCCCCCCCCTCCTGCGCGAAGCGTTCGACTGCTCGTAGTGTCCGTTCGTCGGTCTGTCCATCTTTATTTCGGTCGATTGGTCCCGGTGACGACAGTGCGCCGACGGAGCAAACGGGGAATCCGAGTAAAGGTTTTTCGACGGCTGGCGGAGCAGGAGAACTCTTGCGAGGCTTTTTCCTACCCCGGCGCTACCGGTCGAAGTTGACGGTGGAAAAGGAACAAGTTCCCGCTCGGAATTCTCGTTCGGACTGTCTGTCTGCTTACCGCTCACTCAGTCAGATGGCCCGCTTGAGGTCTGAAAATCGGTACTTAGAGAGACATTGAAGTGGAACTTGAGCGGCGGCAGCGGGGTAAGTGCAATATGGCGGTCCGCGCTCCTTCTCGAACGCTCGCCGCCGCCGTCACCATCGTCGCGGTTCATATGTGTAGTATCGAGCGAGCCGAAAGCTCAAGAGAGACGAACTTTGCGAACTTTGTTTCGGAGGGCCCCTGTTTTTCTTCGGCGTTTCTCCCTTCGCCCTCCGCGACGAGATCGGTAGCTATGGCGAAGTCGACGTTGGTTCTGTGGGCGAGCGAGACGGTCCATGTGATTGAATTTCTCAACAAATTCATCTATCCGACTCCCCGGTTGTCGGTCGGCCGCCCGAGTCGGCGGACAGACAGCGAGTCTCGAACAAACAAAGAAGAATCGGACGGACAACCGCACGGAGATGTCAGTCAGCGTATCCGGCGAGGGTTTGTTATCTTCGAGGCGGCTTAAATGGCAACCGCATCGTTCTTTCGCCGGTACCCCCTCAATACGGGCGGCGAGCACGACGACGACACAAGGGCAAAAGCAATCTACTTCTACAACTAGTCCTTGATTTGGTTGCTCGCATAACGCCGCCGGCTGCCCGCCGGCAGGCCGCTCCGCCCGTGGGTCGGTCAATTGATGGGTCGGGCAGGCCGAACGACAAGCCGCCGCCGTCGACGACTGAGCAAACACCTAGGCAAGATGAATCTTCAAAAGGCAAACAGTTCGGAGGAAACAGAGCTCATTCGACGGAGTACTGGCGGTTGAGTATCCTGCAGTGGTCGCCGAGGGGAAGACGTAATTTTCAATTTTGTTGCGGGCCTAGGGTCGATCTTCGCTCTCGGTTGGAGTCCAGAGCCGATTCCGGGGTGATCGATTGCTCGACTCGCGCGATCAGGAATCTCGGTTGCGTCAGCCCTGAGGTTTTTGGAGGATGAGACGGGTTTTTCCGAAGGGTCCTGCGAGGGAATGCTCCTCGCTGCGAAGTTTATTTATACGTTGCTGGAGATCTTTTCTCTCTAGCGGGAAGAGTGAACAGATTCAGAGACGGGCGTAGGAGGCAAGCATCCAATGTGTGTTGTTGGGGAGCGTGGAAGAAAGAAAAAGAGGTGTGTGGAGGACGTTGAACAGATTGCAGTGACTCTTCTTCTACGCAGCGCCCTTCAGAGAAATCGGACTGTAGGCGAACCTTGGAGTAAATGGCCTGGCGTCTCCGGCTGTCAGACGAGAAGGAAACGGAAGATCCCGAAGGGAGGATAAATGGGAAGAGAAGGAATCGAGGGACACAGACCCGAATAGGATCAGGTTTCCCGGCTTGATCTCATTCAATTGTTGAGCAAAAATAAATCCCCTGAATTTTTCATCGTCTCGGCACTCTCAGACAGCTGCGTTCCGAGGGTATGAGTTGTTGCATTTCGGAGCCGACGCGAGCTCGTACCGGGATGAAGCGGAGGCCGGAGAAAGAGAGCCACTTAATCCCATCGTATCGAAACTACCGAATTGAATATTGTCAACTCGTCGAGCGTTCAGCGAGTAAGATCTAATTTTCTTTCAGTGGTTGCTCACAAGTTTAGCGCGTCCGTTTTCGACGCATATGCCGTCAGAGGGAATTCCGCTCTACTACGATGCCATATACCTGCCAACGTGCGAGATTTCGTGCGAGTTTCGTCGTGGACGCGACAAGACGGTGTAACTGTTGGAACTCTTGGGGAATCAGGTAATTATTATCATACGATCAGGAGCGACGTTCCCGTCAGAGGTCTTCGTGCAGAGCCCCCTTGTACCGAGCACCTAGTTGGGAATCATTGGATTATCTCTCGTTCAAGAAGTTACGGAGCCGTGATGAATTGACTTTTGTTCCAGCGCTGGACAAAAGATACATCATGCTCTCGTCAGGAGAGCTTTTGATCCGATCTGCGAAGCCTGCAGACTCGACGCACAGCTTTAGATGTACGCTCCACAACGTGCTCACAGGTCAGAGCACCGTCAGTCAAAGTGCTGGGAAGGTCATCGTAACAGGTGAGTACGCGACGTCAATGACGGCGGTGAGTCCACCGTCGACACAAACGCTGCATAAAACACCTAGAGACAAGGGAGAGAAGACTTCGTCAGTCAGAAGTCCGCACGCGGACGAAGCCCAGCGCAGCTCCTTCGAGTCATCTCTCGTCGTTCGGGCGCTCGGTTGGCAGGACAGTCGGCTTGAGAATGCCAACCTCGACCTCGAGGGTCCTCGAGCAGCCGCGGCTACGGACCGACATCGGAGCCCGGCCGACGGGCCGGCCACTCATGTCTGATCCGCTATTGAGCTACAGGTCAAGCTGCGTAGGTTAAGGCATTTATTACCGTGTTCCTCACTCGAAGCTTCCGGTTCCCGTTGTCGTCGAGACGCGTTGCACGTAACCATGTCCCCGTGGCGCCCACTCGAAGAGCCTCATGCTGTCTCGTATAATAATGATTGAAGGGACCGGACAAGCATCAAAACAGAATCGAAGGGGTTCCTGCGGATGACATTCGGCCTGCGTGAATGAGAAGGGCAGCGCATCCGACTCAATTATTCAGAGCAGTTCGTCCGGCGCTGAGTTCGTCGGGCTCTTCGGGGTCTGTTGCTGCTTGATCTCAGGATACAGTGTTATTGTACAGGAGCAGAGGGAGGGGAGGCCGGGCTACGAGAACAGGGAGGATTTCTTCCGTGGCGGGATACCGTTGCGGTCGATGATGCATCATCGTGATACGTCGCGGTCGCTCACCCACACGAGCAGCGTTATCCGCGATATGATGGGCGAGAGGGAGCTGGAAAACGGGGAGACGTTGAAGAGTAACGAAAAGTAGTCGTTTGTTCATTTTCCCCCATCTTGCCGGATTGGCGTGAACGGAGGGAGCGAGAAAAAACTAGAAAAACAGAAAAGCGAACAAGCAAGCGGGTGCTTGGAGGAACGAGTCTGCAAGTTGAGAAACGGGTATATGCGCATAAATTTGCTTTCTCGCGAACCACGGTTCGCTCGGGTTGACTAGGCTTGCTCGTTCCTTCGGTGTGCCCCGCTCCTACGGCGCGCCGTCGCTCACTCCTCCGCTGACTCGACGTCCCGGTGAGCTCCGGTCGTTACCCGCTCCTTGTGGCTCACACGGTCCCCCATGGTTTCTACATCGTTCAGAGATAGATCGAGCAAGCAAGAAACAATCAACACACTGCGGAACTGTTGCTGACGGCAGTGCTCTTTACCAGTCTTCCGCAACCAGATTCAGAGATGGCATTACATGTTCTCGGCTAACGCGACGATTGAGGTTCCGAAGCTTCGGAGAGAGCGAGTACCAGACCAGGGGACCACGCCCCCCGCCCTCCCCTGAAATCGTTCCAGGAGACCATTCAGGGTGGAGGATTCGGGACGCCCAAGGGGAATTTATCCTTGTGTAACAACAACAACGCACCTAAAATGTAACTTTCACGTTTCCAGAGGCGAACGGAGTTCTCCCAGTTAAGATTACGGAATACAGGAGCAATGTGCATGTCGAGGAAGGAGACCGCGCGTATCTTCCCTGCATCAGTCAAGGGCATCCGTCGCCCAAGACGACATGGTACCGGAGCGATAGCTCGGGTAAGATCATTATGCTTAGATGTACACGGCTCTCGAGCTCTGAATTTCGGAGGGCTTTCCGAAGACTCGCAATTTTCGTTGAGATGGCGGATCCGCGCATCCATGATCCGCAAAACAGGTGCTCACCAGCTGCTGGAGCTCATGCTACGTATTCTCGAATACCTGTGTAGATCGATGGAGATATGTTTGTGTATACCTGGCGAGTCCTGCCCTCGTTCTCTCTGTTATCGGTCAGCGCCGTTCTTTCTTCACTGATTGACGCCGAGTTGGATGTTGTCGGCTGCAGGAAGGATCGAGATAAGGAAATGTTATCTCCGCGGAGGGGTCAGAGCTCCATGCATGTAGGAGCGGAAGCTGAAGCAGCCTCGGTCCGAGACGTTCCATATGTTCACCCACATTAGCAATAATAAAAGCGCAAGTACCCGTCGCGTGACTGCTAACAATGAGACGGAGGGGCTCGAGAGGAGGGAGGTTAAACGGCAGCGGCCCTAATATGAGTGACCGTTAAGCTCACCTGGCTCCATCGTGAGCTCGGATTTCCACATTTGATGGCGGCCCCCTCTTTCTCTCTCTCGTGGCTGTCTTAATGCAAGTCGCTCGCTTGTGCTGACGGGGCAATGGCAACCCCACCTTACTTACCTAGGTCCTTCGCATTCGCGCCACCAGGCGAGAACAACGATTGGAACGGTCCGCCGGTCGAGCGCTAATACAGTTCGAGTGTGGTCACGCCGCTTGCGTTGCGGTAACAGCTGTTCCCATCCGCAATAGGTCTTTGGGAGATGACTGTCGTTGACACAAGGGCCCACAGAGGAACACACAGGCGCTCAGAATGAGTGAACTGCAAAAGATCCGGGAGGACGTCGTGACCGTATATCTCTTTGACGTGACCTGGGTGACCGTCCCCGAACGGATCGGCGTCTTCGTCCCAGGGCCATCTGTTCGATCATCTGTTGTTTGCACTCGTAGAGAAATCCAGGCAGAGGAGAAGAGAATTGATGATGACTCATTTATTCTTTCTATAACAGGTTCCCCGAATCCTCTGCTCGCGTCCGATCGGCATCACATTCTCGATGGCCTGATGGTGATCTCGGCCGCGACGCCTGGGGACTCCGGTCGCTATGTCTGCGTTGTGAACAACTCAGCTGGAGAAGAAAGAGCTCAAACAGATTTGTACGTCAGCGTGCCCCTCATTGCCCGAGTTGAGCCCAACATTCAGGTCGTGGACGTTGGGCGCACTGCCAACATGAGTTGCCGAATCAGCGGGCAACCGATTCACAGCGTCGTGTGGACAAAGGATGGTCAACCTCTCAACAAAGGTCCCCGATTCAATTTCCTCTCGAGTGAAGTGCTGCAGGTATTAGAAATATCTCCGGTGCACAGACAGGACCGTGGAATGTACCAGTGTCTGGTGGGAAACTCGAAAGATTCTGCGCAGGGTACGACTCAACTCATTATCGGAGGTGAGTTCACGGATGACATTTCCCTCTCATCAGCTCCATACGAAGAGAAGAGCGGCCAAGTGTAGACGAGCATAGGACGATGGGGTACTCCGACGACGGGGTCGCCACGAGTCCAAATAATGAGACCTGTCAAATGTGTCCCTCTCATATTATCTGGCGGCTTTCGAGTAGCCGAGAGGGCTGGAGCGGCGCCATTGGAGCCCAGCTTCTCCTCCGTGCGATGTGAGGAGAACCTGTTAAAAAGTTGTTAGAGCTCTCATATCAGTAGCGCCGCTACCGGCGGCCACCTACGTGAGTCTAAGGAAGCAGCAGGCAACAAAGGTTGGCAATAAGTGGATCACCCTTGGGAGAAAGGAACACTCGCTAGTGAGTGAGCGAGCGAGTGAGTGAGTGAAGAGCCTGGATGAACAAACAGCGCGGAAAGGGGAGGGCTGAGACTACTACAAGACGGGCGGAGGAGGACGATGAGGAGGTGGGAGGAGGAAAGGAACGAAGAGGAAAAGGAGGCCAGATCTAATTAAGGACGAGGAGTGCTACTCCTGGAGCTGCTACCTTCAAGGAGTCAGCAAGCGTATTGTGTTCTGGTAGACGGCCGCTTCGACCCCCCCCCCTCCCTCTCACGCCCCCCTCCTTTTTCCTGACCACCATCCCGGTTCGCCGCTCGACTGATTTGCTAGTACGACGACGGAGACTGTCGAACAAAAAGGTTCAGTGTCTTCATCCTCGGCAGCCAAGCGTACGAACCAGTGGGCTTTCGGAAGAGCTCGTTAGATCTGAAAGAGAGATGCCTGTTCTTCCTCCTCCCTCCGTCCTCCAACGGCACCTCTGGCCCCTCAGCGTGTTCCCCCTTCCCGGAGATCTCATGCCCTTTTCTAACCTCTCTCGCGCACACCGTCGCCCCATGATTTCCTTGCCTCAGCCACGACGCTGTTCTCCGTAGCCTTCACGACAACGCACTTAAAAACATAATCACTTCGTACACGGAGTAATTCGCTTTTACTTCCTATCCCGTGTTCTGCGCTTGTTCCCCGCCCGAACTACAGACAGAGCGACAAAGCGATGCTGGACAAAGGCATTTCTTGGTCTAGAGGGAGCTTGTTTCAGTCGTCGCTATGTTTTTACTGAATCCAAAATCTCTTGCAGAGGATGCGCCTGTGCTCGAACATGCATTCCGTGAACTCACTCTCAAACCCGGAAGCATGGCGTCGTTGAAGTGCTCCGCGTCCGGAAACCCTCTACCACAAATTACCTGGACCTTGGACAGTCAAGCTGTTCCAGAGGTTTATCACATCCGGATCGGTGAGTTCAGAGCGGTCAGAGGAGCGAGGCCTCCTCTCCGACCAGGGTTCGCTCCTGAGGTATAACCTGGCTTCCGTGAACTTGGTGCTCTGTCTGCATGAGCTACTCTCGGCAGAGATTTCAGCCGCGGGCCGGTCGACCTGGACGCATCTCGATTCGAAACACGATCGGCCGAAATTTGAACAGGCCTATACGGCAGACGTAGATGACGCCGCAGGGGGGTTCTCTCAATGGTTGGGAGTGTTTATCGCGATCACTTCGAGCCGCGCGTCGTTTCCCTCATCGCAACAAAGTCTGCGGAACCATTCGCAGGATTGCCCATCGAGACCTCGTGGAACTTTGGATCTTCTCATATGTGGGACTCGTATCCTGAGGAGTAATCGAGTGTTTCTCTGTTGGGAGGTTCTCTGACGTGTAGCTCTTGTATCCCCGTCTGGGGTGGGCGCGTGCGTCCCGTTCCACCGCGAAACGAGTCCAGCGGTTCAGCGATGTGCCCGCCGAGCTACGCCTGTTCTTCGCTTTAATCAAACTTACATTAGTCTGGGGAAAAGCTCTCAAGAATAATTCCCGCCCAGCTGACCCGTTCGAGACTTGGAGAGCTTGCGCTAAACATTCGCTTTCACGTCAATTTGACTTGATTACCGCCTTCGTCTGAATTCCCTCGGGACTCCCCCTGGAAATTCACGATGTTTCCTTCTCCGCAAGCCGCTGTTCCCCGAAGAAGGAGAAAATGCCCGCTTCCTTTTTACGTGACAAACTTCCGTCCAACAGGTGACTACGTCAGTGGCGAGCGGTCTGTGCACAGCTACGTGAACATCACGGCTGTCCGAGTCGAAGATGGTGGAGTCTACTCCTGCATTGCGAAGAACGGCGTCGGCCGTGCTGAGCATTCTGCGCGTTTGCAGGTTTACGGCAAGCCACACATCCGCACTATGAGTCCCAAGACTGCGTTAGCAGGAGAAGCCGTCAGGATTCATTGCCCCGCTGCGGGCTATCCGCTCAAGAGCATCCACTGGATCAGAGGTGAGAGTAATGTTACTACAATATAATAGTAGCGAGCATCATAAAGTGCTCGCCCGAAGCTTCTGGGAGCTCGTGTCGCCGAGTGAATTTTCTTTTGAATTGTGCGACGTTTCTATTGCCCATCGAGATCGATCATCTGCGAAACGCATAAACCCATGGGAGCGCTTCCCGCCCACCAATCTCTCTCTCCGGCGAACGCGCTCGTGACATTTTCGAAGAAGCATACCTTTTGGAAGACCTTCCTGGGCTTCGGAGAGACGTGTGACCGTGAGAATGGGAACGCCGACGACGCGCAGGACTGATCTAACCTGAGAAGTTGTCGGGTAGTTTTCCCGAGTCGCGCAAAAACTCGGTCGACTGTCTCCCGACGACGATTTTTATCGGTTTCTACGAACCTTTCCTCGCAACGACAGCTGCTACGCTTAAAATCGGTGATGCAATGTATCCGCTGCTACTACCGTTCGAAATGCGCCGGAATCTTGGTGTTCTGTGGGCCAGTGAAACTCCTGCGGACTCCTCCTCGCGGGTTCACCAGCCAGTCAGCTAGGTCGGCTGCTCATCTCCTCATCCTACAGCCAGTGGGCCCAGTTATTAGGGGAACCGAGAGAATGTACAAAGTAGACAAGCGAGGAACTTTTGCGCTGAGCCATTTTTGCTCGGGATCTGTGAGCGCTTCTTCGCCCCTATACCCTGCCTACCCACCTCTCTTGCTGGTGAGCGCCAGCACCGCCGTCGCACCGGTGTGTGTCTATCTGTGAAACCGTACCTTCACTCTCTGTCCGAACCGAGGAACCGACAGAGCTGCATCGTAATAGCTACCTACCTAGAGCGTACGCCCGCTCGCTGGTTTCCTGCTTCCGCGTTCGTCTGCCAGCTTGCCCCGTCGGTGGAGCTTCACAAACGGCAATTTGAACGGAGGAGGGGGCGGAAAAGGAAGGGTTCGGGGCCTCTTCGAATCAGCGAAGTTCTTGAGCAGTCTCTTTCCTATCCTCGTGATTTTCGCTGTCGGTTTCGCTGACGGAGTCGGAAACGATCGACAGACGCAATAATTCATTGAGCGCAGGCTCGACTGTCCACTCATGCGTCGCTTCGCGGAGCGATATTTCGCCCGGTCGAAGTCGGCTGCTCGATTGGACTCTGCGCGCTGGCCGGCGGATTCGCCGAACGAGTTTGTGCTCCTCGAGCTGCTTTCAGATAATATGCTCGTTTTAATCGCTCCTGGTATCTGGCATCGACGCTCTAGAGACGAGCCCTCCTCCGAGCCGCGGAAAGAATAACCAGCAACGGAAGCAGTTAGCGGTGAAACGAGTGACCGCTGGAGCTTTTTCTCTCGGCTCCGGACTCGAAGAAAACTAGCGAGCGAAACGGACGGGCTGCCGGGCGACCTCGCGACGGCTATAGGGCGCGAGGCGACTAGGGACTAGAGCGACGAGTGGCTAAGTCTACCACCGCATTGGCGGGAACGTGAGTTGCTTCCCAAGCTTCTCCCGCACATCCAGCGTCTTTGAGGCGGCCGCCGCCGCCGCCATCGGGAGGAGTGGAGTACGTAGGAGATGGAGCAGTAGCAGCTTCCACTGTTTTCCTCCTTTTCGGCACCCGCGGTGGCGGGCACGACCGGCGGACCGTCGTCGGAAGCGAAAATCCATGCGACCGCACGAACCTCTCAGCGGCGTGCGTCCGTTGAAGTACTCATCAAATTTCTCTAGTCACTTGGTCGCCGTGCTTCTGCTCCCCCGCGGTTTTCCCTATTCTCGCGCTCGTCCTCCGCCTCGTACGTCGCTCCCACAAGCCTTCACCCCGTAAGGACGATCTTCTCCGAAACCTTGATGACGGCCTTCTACAAGGAGAGACGACGACCAAGTTTTCGATTAAATGGTCCTAAACAAGGAACGAAGCTGACCATGAGCGGGCCGTCACTCAGTTCCGGTGTAAAGAAGGGAGGAGGGCTCAGGACTGCATCCCGTGCAGACCAATTCCATTTCCTAAGGAGAACTCCGGGCTATGGTGTCCGTTTCAATTAATCGTGATTCCCTTGTTTTCAGAGAATCGCACTCTCCCCCAAAACCATCGTCAGAAAGTTTTCGAGAACGGAACTTTAGTCATCGCGGACGTGGAACGGCGAACCGACGACGGTCAATATACTTGCGTTGTGACCGGAGAGCACAATGTCGTGGTATCAAAACAACTCAAACTCACAGTGATGAGTAAGTTCAGAAAGGAACAAAGAGAACGGTCCCCGCAAATGTCAGTTGGCGGTCCAGTTCATTCCGTAGCTCCGTAGATCTCTCCATGAGTGATAATTCGTCTTGATATTCCAGTTCCACCGATCGTGAACCCGTTCACGTTTCCTGAGGACCTGACCCAGGGGAAGCGAGCAGGAGCGGCTTGCATCGTCTCGGACGGAGACCTCCCGATTCGCATTAGCTGGTTCAAGGATGGCCAGCCTCTGGCCCCGAGTTTGAAAGCGTCGGTGACTGCGGCCAACGACTACACTTCCTTCTTGTCGTTCACATCGGTAGACCAACTGCACTCCGGTAATTACACGTGTGTTGCAACGAACCCCGCAGCTTCGTCGAACTACACCGCGCCGATGGTCGTCCAGGGTAAGTAGGCCAGCAGGAGCTTGGTTTCCCTTTTCCCACGCTGAATAAAAGGATCTCAATGCGATCCGGAGGCGATCCCCTATCGACTGGTCCCGTCAGAAACGTCTCTCGCTGCTCAACATGATGAGTTCGATCTGAAAACGTCGAGATAGAATGGCTTCCCTCAAGAATCAACGAGATCGAACTCGTGTAACCTTTCGACCCTCCCGGGTGGAACCCACAACGCGACGATTGTGTCGGTGCCGATGAACAGGGCACAACTAGGGAACAATTAAACAACTTTCGAGGAGGGGGGCGGGCGGGGGCGGCGAGCGGACAAGGGAGTCGAGGAGAGGACCTGAAAATAGATACAGAGAGAGGGAAGACGAGCAGATAAATGAAGGGCTGTTTCGCTCCGAAAAGCTCGCAAGGAAGTGAATGAGTACGTAAGTGAGCGAGAAAGGAGCCGCTGTGTTCATAGGAAGAAGGACGAGGAGGGAAGTCGCAAGCGACGAGCTTAAGATTTTGAGCTCGCCATATCAGCCTCGCCCTCCCGTCCCTCGCCGTTCACTCAGCTTGACTGCCTGCTCCCTCGTTCCCCGGTCGCGTTGCCAAGCTGGCTGCGATGGCAATGGCCAACGATGCGGAACAAACTCCCGAATGTTCTCTGAAAAGGAGGAGGGGATCGGGAAATAAAGTGAGGACAACGAAAGGAACACACATTTACACTGCAATGCGCTCGTGCGTCGACTAAAGTCGTCGTCCGCCCCGTTCCCGGCAACATTGCGTCCATCGTCTACCCGACCGTCCCAGTTATGAATTCAGCCTTGGTCGTCGTCTTCGTCGACGATGTTGCCGCCGTCGTCGTGCGCTTCCTCCGCGTCGAGGCAGCCACCATCGTCGAAAACGACGAGGCCGCTAGGTAGGAGCAGCTTGGAGCCAAAAATTTCCAGAGGTGGCCAATCGATTCTGTTCTCCTTGTCCGAGCGGAGATCCCGTGAAGGGCTCCGCCCCCTGTTTGAGGGTTCGGGATTGATGCGAGACGATGCCCCGGATTTATTCACGGATCCCGCGTCGGTAATCGTCCATAAAATGAATTCATTGATCTATCAATTCGATCTCTTCAGTGCCGCCCAAGTGGCTGACGGAGCCACTCGACAGACACGCCATCGTGGGAGAACCTATTGTTTTCGACTGTCAAGCGTCCGGACACCCTCTGCCAAATATCAGATGGAAGAAACAACAAAGTAAGCATTCACTCCTTCCTGACATTCGTCTCCGGTGTGATCTGTCACCGTAACCCACGGTGTGGAGGGGGAAGCCGCTTACGTCGATACTTGTTGCAGAGAGCGACTTCGCCGTGATAATTAGCAACGCCAACATCCAGATACTTGAGAACGGCTCACTGTCAATACGCGAAGTTTCCCGAGAAGATGCGGGACCCTATATGTGCCAGGCGGTCAATGGAGTCGGTCCCGGAATCTCCAAGGTCATCAATCTCGACGTGCATGGTAAGTGAGTGAAAGCCACTTACTAGCCGAACTGACCGGCCGACAAGCACGTTGTTCGCTCGGTGAGCTAGCTAGTGAGTTCGCGTCTGGGATCGCTCCTCCCCGGGATCTAACGCTGGCAAAGTCGGCCGAGCGACCGATCGATCGACTGACGCTCAGGCCGACTGACTGAGCACAGCTCAAGAATACAACCCGACCGGCAGCGCATGAGTGTCAGGACGCGAGGGCTCTCCGAGGTAGCGACGCGACTTCCCTCCATCGGTCAGGATGAGGAGGGGCAAGGAAGGATGAGCCATGCGATTTCAACAAATGTTCTGGCGTGCAAGTCCGAGGAGTCTGATCTGCTCTCTTCCGTGACGATCCCAGGCTCATTCAGATGGGCGGAAGAGCTCGAGTCTCTGCTCGACCTGACCATCGGCATGTTCATTCGTGCCTTCGGAAGTTCGGCTGCAGGTGTCTCGCGTGCAATGGATGAGAGACGGAAGATCGAAAGGAGGAACGAAACGATAGCCGAGGAGAAAGCAAGCGAGGCCGGAGGGCTAGCGTGTTGGGGAGAGACTGGAAAAACAACTCGGCAAGCACAAAGTGACAAGCGATACATCTTCCGTGTTTACAGTGGCCGCCCACTTCGAGAGAAAGTTCCAAGCGCTCACAGTACGTCGAGGCGACAGCTTTCAACTGAGCTGCCGAGCCATTGGGGAGCCGCCATTAGTCGTCACTTGGACTAGGGATCGGCAGCCTTTCAACCCGAACCTGGAACCAAGATACGTAGTTCAAGAACTCAACACGAAGGTGAGACGGTCAACATTCAATCTTGTTGGATCTACCCACCCGATCCGCTTTCAATATGTCAACAAGATGTCACAGAGGACAAGGGGAAGATGCGCTTCAACTCCGCTTCACTCGATTACAGGAGGCGTTCGAATATAAGATACACGTCGGCTCAGCCGATCGGAAAGATTCCTCACTGTTCAGCTGTTACGCAGAGAATGCTTTCGGCAGAGACGACACGAACTTCCAGGTGTGTGATCTCGATAATTACTCCGGGAAGCCGAGGGGATTCTCAGGAAACACTCAATCAGAGCGCTGTAATCACAAGTGAGCATTCTTCCCGAACAGGTTGTCGTTCAAGAAGCTCCAGAGAAGCCCCGGGAGCTCGACATTGCGTCGGTAACCAGCAGATCCGCTACTTTAACTTGGCAACATCCATACAGCGGTAACAGTCCAATCCTACGCTATATCCTGGAATACAAAAAGATCAAAGGTATGTTCCGGGATGTTTGCATCCGCCCAAATCGGTCGACATCAGGGATCTCGCCCCGATATCAGCGGAACAGCAAGCGTGCGTTCGACCCGCCAGGAGTTCCCGTTTAACGGCAGTCGAAACTTTGCAGAGGGCTGGGATCAAGCCCATGTGAGTACAGTCGAGTCAGCTGAACTTCGGGTGACTGTAACCTCTTTGAAGCCGAAGACGGAATACGAGATCAGGCTAAAGGCGGAAAACGCGCTAGGAATGAGCGAAGCCAGCCTGGCGGTCACAGTTACGACTGATGAGGAGGGTGAGCATCCGTCGGGGAATACCTATATTTGGATTCCCGATCCCAGCCTGGAGCGGGGGGGCGAGGAGGAGGGGCACGTGCTAGTAAACACATTGGAGCTCTTTCATTCGTTACGAATTAGTTCGGGGAGGTCCTGGGAAGCTCTTTCATTGCCTGGCGAGTGAACAACTATTCGCAACAATAATAATTAGCCTCGTTTGCGATGAAATGACCTCGGTGCCGTTTGGGCGATGTGCGCGACGCAGCGAGTCGAGTCGCTCCGAGTACGTCTCGGAAGGCGGCCTCGGTGGCCCAGGCGCCTAGGTCGGGCGAAATCGATGCTTTCAGACAGACCTAGAAACTCACTGACTGAGCCTCGCTCGAATGGTAGTGTCTTTTTCCAAACGAGCTACGCCAAATTTAATGGCTTAACCTTCTCACAGCGCCGAGCTCAGTGCCCCGAAACATCAAGATAAGTTCGACGGGATCTTCAAGTCTACATGTTGCTTGGGAGGTGAGTTTTCGAAAATCCCGTCCATCTCAGAGCTCAGCGGTAAAGCTAACGACCGGCAGAAGAAGAAAAAAGTCTAACGATCCGAGCGAAACGGATTCCCACTTGAGAATCATTGAATCAATCTCATTCTTCCGATCACTCACTCACTCGTTTTCCCTCTCCCGCCTTCTCTCCTTATCTAGGCACCTGAGGGCACCGATGAAGGGGCAGCGAGTGTCCAAGGCTACTACGTCGGGTACAAAATTGCCGACAAGAGCGAGTCGTTCTCTTACAAAACTCTAGACGTTTCCGAAATTCCTCAAGGTCAACAATTGGAAACCAACATCAGAGAACTCAAGAAAAGCACAAAATACGTTGTAGTCGTTCAAGCGTTCAACAGCAAAGGAGCCGGACCCGTCTCTGATGAAGTCATTTCTCAAACTCTCGAAATAGGTAATGAAACGAAGAGAAGTGAACGCGCCGGTCGTTCGATCGCCCTCGTCTGACGGACGGCCGGACGGACCGACAGACCGATCGGCAATCCGTCCGTCTGTACGCCTGTCGGCGAGCTGGACTTCGGCCGCTTCGATCCGACAGTGTTCTCGGTAGCCGAAGATCTCGAGATCGTTTCATCCGATGTAAATGGTTCGCTTCCTCCATTAATACAGATCCCCCTCCGGCGGCGAACCTCAAACTAGTCTCTTCGACCTCGTCGTCGGTGCACCTTGCGTGGAATATTGCAAGGGAGCAACCTATTAACGGTACGTAAATTCGATCCTTGCTCTGAGAAGAAACGTGGGGTAGGAGCACGCAACTACACCGGTGACCCCGTGTTAACGTCTAGGGCCGCTTTATTGCTCACCGCAATTGTACTCAATCCATTGATCGGTAGAGGGCTGGAGTCAATAGTCCATTTATGTGTGCGCGTCCCGAAGCATGTTGAGTGTTCGGCTGAGGATGCCGTATACGAGCCGTCCCGTCCGGAGCGACCCATTTCAATGCATGGAGACGAACTTCACGAGACCAGTCGCTGGAATCGATGTCGTTCCCGCGTTGGAATACAGAGCGACCAAAGGGCAGAGAATTCCTCCGATGTCCCTCAAACTCACCAACCCGAAAATGCTGGGTGCATGAATTTATGGACTGGAAATATCGCGGCCTGAGTTTTCTTCAGACTGAAGATAAATGGATGATGGTACCGTAGCCCGCCTTCGGGAGGAATTGCCGCGGCGCCTCCTTGCAAGTATCTAGCGGATCGGAAATCAACCTTCTGGTGGCGGGATTCATTTTTGGTTCAAGTTCCACGTCTCATTTGCGACCCACCTTCGAGGACAGGAGTTCGTGACCGATATTCGATTCCTTTCATCCCTCAACGTACCCAATGAAGCGCAGGCTGGGCTCAGTGTGCTTCCTTTATATCCATGATTCCTCCAATCGTAGGTTTGTGCTATGGTGAATCTTGCCTTCCAGACGGGCACATCCTTTACCAGGTTCCGTTGGCAGTGTCCGTCTGCTCTATGATTCCCGTGAGAATCATCTATATATGTATGCCCAATCCAGAGTGACATCGGACGCTTCTCCATTTCACCCACGCGAAGGTTCACCGCCCTGTAAAGTCTAGACCTGCTGGCGGATGTCGTACTCTAATCGATTCTCGTCAGAGCGAGTCGTCAGCCGGCTGAGGGCTCCGAATTTCGGTGCCAGAAGGACGGGGATCCGTGGTTCTGCCCCGTGATCGAGCTTATAGACGTTTCCACGTCTGTATGGCTCACCTGCAATCCATTCCATCTGATAAGAAACAGCTCGCTTCGAGAGCGAAGGGAGTCGGTCTGACGTCTGGCTTCCACCTAATCACTCTATCGCTTGTTCTCCAGGCTACATCGTTTTCTATCGTGATACAAGCGCTACAGGGCTCTGGCAAGAAAATGCTCTCCCAGCCGAAAAGTCTTCCCATGTCGTAAGGAATTTATCCTGTGGTAGAGCCTACACGTTCTACATTTTGGCCCACAACGGGGCCGGCAAAGGACCTCACAGTAATCACGTTCAGGCGAAAACAGAAGGATCAAGTGAGTGAGCTGTATGAGGAAGACGGGAAACGCCATTGGCTCAGCCTCTGGCTGCGCTGAAGAGTCAGACCTGCCGCCGCAAGCCCAGCCCGTCTGGTGGCGTACCGGAGGTGGCAGCGCCGCGAAGATGCTACGGCGGCGGGCTCAAGGAAGAATATCATGAAGGCTGTCGTTACCATTCGTTTTCTTCTCGACTTTTAGCACCCGAGGCGCCCGCCACGACTCGAGAGTTCCTCTCATCGAACACGACCTGCGTCTCGGTTGATCTTGCGTCGTGGAAATCCGGTGGATGCACCATTTCAACGTTCGTTCTGCATTATCGTTTGGACGGAGACTCCGATTGGAGCAGTCCCGGCTCCAGGTAAGTGTCCGCCGAATCTCTCGCTCATCACAGACGCTCAGGCTTCGGCGGGCATTCGGGAGATTGAAACCCGAGTTTCGAGCGTCTATCGCTCTGTTTGCGACCTGTCCCACCGATCGCTCGACTGGTGGGATCGTAGGCTAGTCAGCTGGGGCTTGTTCTGCGGGCCTCGCTCGCTGAGTAACTCGTGCCTTCGTCGTTAATTCATTTGTCCGCCTGACGGAACACGAATCAATAAATCCGACCCTAATACACGACGTCGACGTTTGTTTGTTGTCTGCCTTTTGGCTGACTGACTGACTGGTTGACGCCGGCATGTGTTACGAACTGGAAACGTTGTTAGAGCTAGGGAGGGAAGGAAAGTTAGTCAGCGAAGGTCCCTCTCGGAGCCTGGAATTACGTTGCGGCTAGCCAGCACGTAGTAAACTCGCTCGCGTCAGAGCGTCGTCCGACTTAGACTGGGTACCGGAGCTTCCGTCAGAGTGTCTCCTTCTCGTTGCCGTACAGAGATGGGAACCTACCGAGCTTCGATTTTCCCAAACGGTATGCTATGGAATTCGAGTAAGCTGTAAAGTTGATCTCAGTTCGAGCCGACCGACCGGGAGTTTACGCAATCGAGTGAATTGACTGCGGCTGGAAATATAACCCCGAGGAAAGCCGACAGGCTCAACTTTGTGACCTCGGCGGGAATTCGCGCACCCTGAACCGATGTACACATAGCTCGATCCTCCTATGCTCGGTTCCCTTCGCGCTCGCTCACAAACTCAGACGTAAATTCCGATTTCGCTTTCTTACTGCGAACGCTCCTAAAAACAAAAGCTTCGTAAAGGTCAAGGAAATACGAGACATCGACGCTGAAATCGAGCGACCGAGTGACTGAGACGAATCGATTGTTAGCCGAACCAAGCAAGCAAGCCAGTCAGCCGACAACTAGCCAGCCGACGACAAGCCGACCAGCCAGTCAGAGGAGCAAGAGCGGGCGGAGTAAAAAAAAGGAACCGAGGACCAAGTAAAACAGAGAGAGAGAGAGAGAGAGAGAGACTGTAGGTCGGGATAGGCCTCGAGGAGGAAAACACAGATCGACGCAGGCACACACTCTTTCCCTCCGAAGAGAATCGAACGAACTCAACTTTATGAAGCGCAAAATGACCAACGACGTCGTTGAGGAAATCGACGGAGCCAAATCCTTTTACTTACAGCTTCTCTTTTCTTCTCTCACTCGTCGTCCACTCCTTCACTTTTCTCTGCTTTCGCTGCGGCTGCTTCTCCAGGCCACGCTCTCCTTCCTTTGCTAGCTAGCCAGCTAGCTGGGGCGGCAGCGTTTCCTCTGCGTTATTTCTCCTTGAGTTTTCCCTCGGCTGGCCGCTGATCTCCCTTTTCCGATTCCGGAATTTCGTCCCCTGTTCTCCCGGTGGGGGGGGGGCAGGCTTTTCAGAAGCCTCTCGTTCGAGAGCAGGAAAACGCGCGATCCCCTCATTCATACACTGTGAACCCCAGCCAGCGATCGACCACCACGCTTGTTTCTCTTTCCTCTCGGCCCTTCCATTCACTCTTCTTCATTCTTCCGTCCGCCTCTCCAATTCATCTACATATCTGACTTCCCGCAAGCGTCCCCAACCGCGGTCGGAATTAGGCGAGTCGATCATGGTTCGCTCCGCTCGGGGTCACGTTGCCGCTGCATCAGTTCTCCTTTTCCTTCTTTGGTATCCTTTAAACTAGGTACAGGATACGTAATCTGATAGTCTCGATAATCGTGAACTCTATCCCCCATAGGGCGTTCGATGCGTCGGTCAATTCGATTCAGCAAACTGTCGCGATTTGCGACCTGGTCCCGGCGACCTGGTACACGTTGTCGGTGGCTGCGCACAGCGAAGCGGGGGAGACCGAAACCGAATACCCGTTCTCGACGCTCACCCTCGCAGGAGGTAAGTTCAAGCTCGCAAGCACGTCCGGCGACCACTCAATAGTGGAGAGGCAGATCGTGATGAAGCAAGTCGTTGCTGTGACTGTGAGGCCTGATTTTCACTCGAGGAGAAAATCCAAAAGCCCTGCCGTCTTAGACCTCCTCCAGAGAAGTAAGTCTTGAGAACTGCTCTGCCGAATGTGTGTCTCAGTGTCGCCGTGGTGACTTGCTCCATTGCGTATAATGGTCGCATTGCGTGCCGACCTCACATTTCAAATAATAGAGGTCGTATGACCAGCACGGATCATGTAATGTACATACATATCCCATCCGGCTCGGCCCGACTGAGACAGTGCAACGTAAAACGATCGCCTACGACTTGGGCTGGAGTCCGCCGTGCCAAGTAATTTGCCGGGAAGTGGCCCGCATATAAGGCGGATGGACATTGTGGTGTCTACATTTTCACTTTTCCGCCTAGTAGAACAATCTCTGTGTGCGGACAAGCTACTCTCATAATTACTATATGATGATGACAGAAACGAGAAGATCAGGCGAAAACGTCAGAGAAGAGCGCAAGAATGGATGCGGTTCTCTGATGTCTTTGCGTGACACCCAATCATTCTGAGCTGGGCTTCCCCTGCTCCATCTTTTCTAAGTAGGTAGGCAGTCGTCTGACGTGGGGAGTCGTACGAACAGAGTGACTGATTAGCAAGGCTATGTTGCAGGCACGATTCCGCCGCCTCATTCAACAAGAGATCGTTCTCCACCGTACGGATCTGTTACACCTTTAGTTGTTCCATTTATTGTCAGTTTACTGGTGGTTGTTTCGGCGGCTATCGGAGCCTGTTTCTGGTTCGGGAGGATGAGAAACAGCCGCGAGCCCCATTCGAGGGATCAAGGTAGGTGCAACCACACATCTAAAAGTACATACATACGTATGAATGTCCGTACATGCGCGTCGGAGCGCTCCGAGGCGGAACCGAGCGACCCATGCGAAACGGTCGATCACGTGAATGTTATGCTCACGACGGCGACAACGAAGAAGAATGAGAATACCAATAAGAGCGGTGGTTTATTTGCCGTTCAAACGTTTCAGGCGACAACTCAAAGTGTTTGCAACACTGCAACCAGGACACGCTCCCTATGGCGGTCTGGGAGAAGATGGAGGCGAACAAACACGCATCCTTGCAATACATGTCGTCTCCGTGCCACGGAACGATCCGCAGACCCCCTGGCGGGGTCGGCGAACGCGGATTCTACGGCGGGGACACCATTCAGGGAAGCATAGCGGGAATTCCTCGAGAATGGCGTGGTCCCGGAGACGAACACACGTACGACGTTCCTTTTCACAGACAACACGCGACTCACCATCTGGCGAATAGCGGCGTTGTCGTGGGGGGAGGCGTCGGCGGCGGTGGACAATACCAGATGGCGGCTAATCAAACTAGTCAGCTCAACCATGTCTGTGACGCAGGTATGCAGGGAGAATTCAATGCGATCAACAATTCGCCCGAGCCCTGACGTTTATCACGCAAAACATTGACCGTATTAACCCGATTCCGCTCGCTCCGCCGAATCCCAGACGATGCTCCCATTTGCCTAATCATTCGAAGCTCCGGCCGGGTCTCGCTCTATGCTGGGAGCTCAGAACTGGTCGGAGGCGTACTCATGATTACGTGTTCGATGCTGAGAGTCCAGGGTTTCCTGATCCCTCAGGTGAAGTTGTCTTGATTGGAGCCAGCGGTGAGGAGCTCCGACATCCAGCTTACCTCTACTCGAAACCGAAAAGGAAAGGCCCCGGCGGAGGCACCTGGGGATCTCCTTCGATGGGAGGTTCACTTCTAATGGGAGCCTCGGAAGGGGGTTCACCGTCCCAGACTAGCCCCAGCTCTTCGCCTTACCACGAGACCCGTCGGGAAACTCTCTCCAGAAGGTGAACTTTTGATCCGAGCTTGCCAAGGTCACTAGGCGAGCTTCTATCGCGACGATTGCGCAATACTTGAGATTTTTCACTGAATCTCAGCATTAACGCTGCAAGCTTCCTTGGCTTTCGACAGGTTCTCATCGGAAATGTTGGATTTGGATGAAACATCGTGATCTTCGGGAGAAGTACCTTAATTATAGTGTGTTTCACTACTGTACATATACATGAGGCTTTTAAGGTACGACCGGGAATTGCTAATAGAGAACGAGGATTATTATTTGCCATCACTTTGAACGAAAGTTCCGATTTAAATAATGGTGGTGCGCCTGCAGTTATGGAGAGGAAGGTCGAATTTATTCGGTTCTTTTATTCGGGTCGTGAGGGGCGAGATTTGAATGCTGCGAGAGAGCGGAGATCCGTTGGTAAGAGAGTCTGGGCTCCTATTTATACAGAGGATGAGGGAAAAATATTGTTTGTACCTGAGCGCCGTTTGATCGTTGGGACATCGATGGTTTCCGCGACACAAACATCTCCATCGGGGAACGTGCGTTTCAAAGCGTGCTCGAATGTTTGTTGATAGGGTCGATTGATGACAAATGAATATCCTATTGAGGAATTGATTGATTGATTGATTGATGGATGCATAAAATGATTGGTCAATCGATCAACGGGTTGAATATGATCGACTACGTAGTGATTAGTCGATTGATCGCCCGACAGCCAGATTGTCCGAGAAGGTCGGTGGACAACAAATACTCCGACAGAAAAACCCAGCGGAGGCGCTGCGAGAGTGTTACTAGGTGCGCGTATTCGAAGTGAAAATAAAAGGAACGTCTTTTCTTAAGAAAAAATGTCTCACAACTATGCCAAGTGTTTTTATTCTTCAATTATCCCCACATCTCTCACGAATCACGCTCATGGGTGACTCGAGTCGACGAGACGGCGCCGGCAGATTAGCGTGATTCAATCCCCAGCTCGTTCCCAGCTGTTCGTTTGCCGTTAGCAGTCGCCACAAGCAGGTCGTCAGTCAAATTCACGTTTACGCATGCGTTTCTCTCATCTGATAAGACGGACACGGATCGCGGAGACTGACAAGTCGACAGCGGGCGTGAGCGGGGGAGCGAATGCCACTTTGGCAGCAGCCCCAACGAAAACGGTGGGAGGAAGGGGGTCGGATACACTGACTGACTGACTGGCTGGCTGACTGACTTAGAGGGACTGCACATAACCATTATCGTAAAGGCACCGTAGTGTTCTATAATCATCTCTCCTTTGCTCACACAGACTCTCTCGTGCGCACTTATCACCACTGCGGAGACCTTGGCTCGCAAACGAGCCGTTTCTGGGGCCGCCGCAAAGCCGAGCTTGGTAGACTTACTCGCTCCCCCGCGCACTCGCGCATTGGTTTGGCTGACTGGCAAGCAAGTACTCTGACGGACCGAGACCCGCCGGCAAGCAGGCGGGCGCGCAGGCGAGCGGAGAGTCGCTCGCTCGTCCCACTCACTTGCTTACTGGAGGCATGATAACAACTTTCGTATCTGGACGCCAGGCCAGTGAGCGACCGAGCAACCAGCCAGCCAACTTCAGCGACCAAGCGAGCAGAGCCGGCAGGCAGGCAGACTGGGAAGCAGGCGAAGCGACGGCGGGAAAACGAGCGGACGGCCGGTTTGCTCGTAGCACCCTTCAGCGAGGACGACGCCTGCGGCTGAACGGACGACAAGGAGACGCCTGACGAATGGTCTCGCTCGTTCAGTCGGCTTGTTCCCTTGCGGCGTTCACTGACCAGGCCTCACACAGACAGACGAACAAAAAAAAACACCAGCCCACAAACAAGCGGCAGACCGATCTACGGAGTTCACGGAAAGACGTGCTTCAACGATATTCGCGGAGGAGCTTTTGCAGCGCCGCGCCGGTGAGGATCCCCGGAAAATTGCGCCGAATCCGCAAAAGACGTCGTTAAGACTCCGAGCACTAACTGTAGCAGCAACGGGTCCTGCGAAAGAGGGGGCAGTCTCCTCCATCCGATCATCCGCGGAGGTTCGAAGAGCCTTCGCTTCCCTTTTTGGTGGAGAGCTCAAGTGTCCACCGGTCTCTGCTCGATGCAGTGACTTCGGCCGACCTGTCCGGATTCGTGCATCCTCGACGTTCATCACTAATTTGATCTGTCTTAGGATCATTTGGCTCTACAGCTACATAGATTCCATGCCCGGACCTGTTTAGATCCTCTCGTACGATTAGATCGAGTGGGAAGGCTCTTCTCCCCCGCCGCCGTCTTCTTCGCCCGCTCCCAGCGAATCATGGGACAGGAAGAGAGGTGAGTCGTCATTACCTTCTACCATTGACTGAAGCCTCCGCGGGAAGGTAAGCCTTGGACGGCCGCTTCATGCGCCATGCTCGTCCGGTGAGCGATTCGGGCACAGCTATCGATGTCGAGGGTCGGAGGGTCGAGCAATCGGGAGCACGCGCGCGCTCGATTCTCCCGACACCGGCCACGTATACGCCTGATCCCGTCATGGGACACGGTGTTGCTCATCGCAGTGATTTTAATGACGGCGGCTCGCCGGAACAATAACAATATCCGGTGAATTGGTCGAGGAGCCGATGAATCAAAGATAGGCCAGGATGACGATACGCTCACGCTCGATAGGGACGAGCAACGACGCCGGTGATAATACGATCTCCGCTGGGAGAACTCCGAGGATTCCCAGAGGAGCTGACGAAGTTCAAGTTTCCGCTTCATGGTAAAACAAACAGAGCTCTGGGGCTGAGAAAGATCATTATGTTGGAAGAAAAAAATAAGTCTCAGCAAGCTCGCGGCAGACCATCGACAGACAACAAGCTAGGGTACAAACCGACGGAGGCAAGATGCATGAGGAAAGCTGCAACGACGCTCAGGACGCCTGCGATGACGCAGGAGTTGAAGTTAAAATCAAATTAGCTTTGTTTGGTGACTTCGACTCCATACACTAACAACAACGGCGGCGGCGGCGGCGACGCCACGACAAGGAGAGCCCAGACAGCACCAATAACGGCGGCAGGAGCGGCGGGCAGAGGCAGCGTCGCGCTCGCAACACGCTTGCAAATCATCGTTGGCCCGTTGCTCCCGCCGCCGAGGCCCGTCGAGGGAACGAACGAAGAAAAATCGTACTTATTAGTTTACGGGAGGAAAGGGCAAAAGATGACATGATGCTCGTGCGTCGACGACGACGACGACTGTCTCTCGCAGTTGTTGCTGCTATTCCTTCTCAACAAGTATTCTCGTGGCTATTCAATTCAGATCCCCTCATGCTTATGTACGCAGTCCGTGCAAAGGCGGCTTGGTCGAATCGCGAGTTTCCTAGCGACAGGATGTCTGTCTGAGAAATGTCTGCATCGTTGGACTCCGCGCCGACTGTGACGGAGTAAAAGATGTCACTCGTGAGCGTTCAGGAGTAATGGACCTTACGTCTTCCCAACGATCTCTCGACGGAGAAGCAACACCGAACGTTGATATGCCAACAACCTGAGTTTTTCTGTCCGTCAAGCGGAGGAAATTGCGTTTGAATTGAGTCGTCTCTTTTCTTCGCTCCTCTCCTTCGGACGCCTATCTACCGGTCATTCTGTATTCTTGCAGTAAATCCGAAAGCAGCGAGCGAAGAACAGGCTTCCTGTTTCGTGTTGGATTTTCTTTTCCAAAGGAAATAAATGTGATGCGCTCGAGTAGCCGCGGCGGCGGTCGGGCAAGCCAGCCAGCTACCGGGCAAGCGAACGGGTGGTCGAACGGCCGAGAAACGGGAGAAGGGGCAAGCGAGCGGTCCGCGGGACGCAACCAGCCCGGCTGGCGGACAGGCACAACTGGTTAGCCTCTTTTGCCTCCGATCTCAGTCCGTTCGTCTGTCTCTGAGCTTTGGATGAACCTCGGGGATTGAGCCCCGGGAAAGGGCCGATGGGGAGCCAGAGGGATACCAAAAATAGAGGGGGAGCAGCCAGTGCTGGCCAGGGAGTAGGCGGATGGAGTAAAAAGACCGCCAGCCAGCCAGCTAGCGAAATGTATTGCTACGGACAGCTTCAGATAAAGTCGAAAGCGGCGGAACCGGAAACGGCCAAATGGGAATGACTCGATCGTTGGCGAGGCCTCCGCCTCCGTTCCCCTTGTCCCATCCCCCTGGAATCATTCCGTTCGCTTCCCCCGCCCTCCCTGGTACCAGCAGGCAAATAGACCAGCCCGTCGGGCTGCCCGACGGGCGGGCGGGTGAGCGACCGGGCGCCCCGACGGCTCACTGGTTGGTTAAGCGGATAGGTGAAGCCGTCCGGCCGGGGTGGAGGACGCGAGGGCTCAAGCGATTCCGGCTGTACCTCAAGAATGATGTCGCGATGCCTCTACGGCACCGCCGCCGTCGCCGTCATTGACCGACTCCTTAAGGTCGAGAGAGTAGCTCATGTCAAACACAGCGATCCAGCCGTTGGACGTCGGTATGTCTTCCTTTGAACAAGAATCATTTCCGAAACGGCCTTCGAGAACGGCGCGCTGTGTGTCGTATGAGATTGCTCGGTCTATTGAACAATAACACATAGATGCATCCGACGGAACAGGGAGAGAGGGAAGGGCGACTCTCCCTGTCTTTTCCCGATGGCACGTTCGATTCGTGGACGAGGTTTTCCCTCGAACTCCCTCGGGGCCTCCTCGGGATTCCTCGGACTCCCTTGGAATTTCCTCGGAGGCCATCTGGAACATTTTTCCCCACGGACCCTGTGTCCGCCGCAATCCGATGTCGATATGGATCTACGGAGGGCTTAATAGAGCATCGGTTCAAGCGGAACCTCTCATGAATAGGAACGTTCAGACGCGTTCTGAGAAGGAGCCGTGTCATCGTTGTCGTGTCCCGTTCCCCTCTCGTCGATCGTTCTACCCCTCTGTGAGGTCACGGCAGAGAGTCATACGGAGAGTTTTTCGGTAAGGATTCGTCTCCGTCGGTTGATCGGTCGGTCGCTCTCGATCGAGAGTTCCTGTCTCCATTCCTTTTTCACGTCACCCGACGCGCACCTGTCAACTGCATGCGGGCATCCAGCTCGACCGTCAAAATATATGTCCTTAAGGAATATCACTCGGGTTTCTGATATTGTTTTAGTGCTGACTGGCTGCCAGACAGCCCGCTTGCCCACTGGCCAGCAGGCCGTTTGACTGGTTTGATGGCTACCCGTTGGCGAAATAAGCGGCTGTCACCTGCAGAAGTGCCCTGTCCGTTTGATCATCTGTCCGCTGTTCGGTCTCTCGCAACATCCGTTCGTCAACTGGGCTGCAGGGCGTCGCCGATCCAAGATGGTCAACCGAACCGTTCCTTTCAGAACACGGAATCGCATTATCTCAGGAACCTCAGAGGATGAGACAATTTCTGACCTAGCCGACGATTGTATGGTGAAGTCGCGATCGCTCCAGCAGCGTCTGTCGAACAAGTTCCTCTAGGACTGGCAAGTCTCATGCAGAGAGACTCCCCCGGAGACTCCGACACGAGTCCTATTTTTATTCACTCTCTCGTCGTGGAGCAGTCCACAAAAATTGGAGCTTCCCCCTCCAGCCTTCCCTGCCATTTTTCTGTCTCTATGACTCCCCAGTTACCAAGTCCTTCCACAGACATGGCATTTCCTCTAGTCCGGCACGCTCAAGCGCATGGATGGCCGACGCGACGCATCCGAGGAACGTCTGAGTGAGAAATGGATTCCATACGTAGAAGACCCAACCCGATGAATATTCATTCATTATTTCGCCAGCCGCCTCGGTGGAACAAAAGACGCCGCGCCGCTCACAGCGCTCGGATTCCTCCCGCGTATCGACAGTATTTCAATGCGTAATCCGAACCGTTTCAATCACGTCCCCTCCACGGAGTGGGGTGCGGTCTCCAAACAGTCGGTTGCGTCGATGCTCGAACGCATACGTTTTCCTCATCCGCTCGCCTATTGGGTCGGCGCGTCGAGCGACACGAAATCCGTTCCGAGATGTTCCGCAATCGGTCACTTCGAGCCGGAGGGGAGTTGTGTGAGATTCGTTCGAATATAGCCCAGGACAGCGTCGCGTCGTATACGACCAGAAAGAGTGTCCGTCTGACTGACTGTTTAACTGACCATTCGATATTATGCACTTTGATCGATTGATGTTCTATCGTAGCAGCTGCACTCGTCCCTGCCCATTCGATTGAGCGTCTCCACAGTCTTCGAGATGTCTCTTACAATTCATCGCATGCATTCTTATGGCCGGATACGGAGCCGTATTTGTTCTCGGAGACAGATGGCGCTTTCAAAGACTCTCTGCGTCACGGCGAGCGAGCCACGACTACGCAACGACGCGGCGTCGGTACCGCCGGCCGCGACGACAGGGGCAGCAGAAATAGCAGCCGCAGCAGCAGTCGACTCATACTTACATCGAAAGAGCGTGTCCATCAACGATGAGCATCTATCGGCCGCTCTCGTCGTATCATTCATTTGGGTAAGCAAGAGTTGGCTGCGTGTTCGCCCGCTGACTTTGTCGGTGCCTCCTCCCATTCAAAGCAAGAAGAAGAACTTGCTGCTGCTGCTTCGTCTGCATGCGAGACGGAGCTCGCTCTGCAATGGATGCCGTTTCCTCTTGCTTGTCGCCATAGCGTTTCGAGGTCACGGCGCAGTCGGTGCTGTCGGCGTACTCGATTGCATCCATCGCGAGGACGAATTTTCCGTCGCCGAATCGTTGAGCAACACGCGTTATTTCGTACACACCCACGTGCCTCTCGATTGTCGTGGGTCGTCATTTCTCTTCCGTGTACGTCACGTAACGTCTTATTTTGATTTTCGCGGAATCCTCTCTGAACACTGACCCGAAGCCGTGGATCTTGCTGCGAGAGCTGTTTCACCTTTTGGTGGAAACTTGGGGAAAGACGAACAAATTCCGAGAGCTCGAGTGATTTACCCTTCACCTGAATGCTAGTTCGCGGCATCGATCATACTTGCTCCATTACGACTCGATAATGGAAAACTTCTGGGCTGAAGATGATTCATGCTGCGACAAAATAACAGAGAGGTGAGTGATTCAGAAGCGGCTCGCCCGAGTTCTGATTCTGTTCCGCGTCTGAATGCTCAGCGATCTTTCGGTATAGCTCTCCCCGCAATCGTTTCTGACGCTGCTTGTGGTTACAGCTGCTCGGAACAAGAAGCCCGCAATGATCTCCTATATTTCCGCAGAATACCCTGATTGTTTAGTGCGCGCAGAGAGTCTCTCTTTCTTGCTTTGGCGCTTAGTGTTCCAAAGGGTGCAACCTCCGACTCCCTGTCATCGTGTGTTGGTTCTTTATCGGTCCCTCGGCATCGACTTTTGTTCATCGGAGAGAGTTGGAAGAAATTTGCATCCACCACCCTTCTCCGTGAACGTTCGACCCCGCCACCGTCGAAGCGATCGTCAAATTCCCTTGCAATATTCCACAAGCCCCGCGAGAAGCTCCTCTCTGGTCTGCTGCGGATGCTGTGCACTGCGATTATCTCCCTCCTATGCTCGCTTGATTGGTTGTGGTGTTGTTGTTGGTGCTGATGCTTCCTACCACCGAACACGGAATTCAAGGCGAGAACCCGAAGAGGTTGGATCGTCTATGCTGAAAGCGCTATATCGGACGTCATCTGTCCCCCTTTCCGTGAATTTCGATTCAAGTACCGATCGATTCGAGCAAATTATAACCTGAGCGCCTGAATTATATAACGGAGCAGCTTCGCATCGAACAGCGAGAGATCACCTCAAGCCGGATGCTTACTCCAAATCATGGACCGTTCCAAGCCTCACTTATGCATTGCTATTCGAATCAATTCCGATCGATCCTCAAGGACAGAAGTCGAGAGGAATACACAAACTTTACCAGGTCGCTTCCGGGGAGCCAGAAGTGATTGAGGCAGGAGAGGATGGAAAGCGAAACAGAGTGATGAAAAACTTCACGAAGCATCGATATTGATGCTTTCTCTCGCCCCGGAACCCTCTCTCCGCTTTGGATATCTTATCGGTCTGGGACGCCGATAACCCTCGCCCCTCATGTACGGAACCGTTCCTCGCCTTCATATTGGTCAGCGTGAACAACTCAGAGTCCTTTGGCAGACGTGCGAGCCCCGACCTTCGACGACAATCGCTCGATTTCTGCCAGCGTATGATGGGAAACCTCTCGGAGCCCGCGCCATAGATTTCGCTCTGGCGATACTCACGAACTCGGGACGAAGGCACATCTGTCCGTCTGAAAATATTCTTCTTCGACTCCACCGAGAGACTGAAGCTTCGTCTCGATCAAGACGCGGGATTCCTCTCCATGTCTTGAAAGTCTCCAGCGTCGCGAAATTTATTCGTATCCATAGACTGAGGGGAACGACTTTCGGAAATAGCTCCATCTGTGAAATTTGCGAAGCTGAGAGATTCATAACGGGTCTCTCCAGATTCATGGAATGCCGGGACATTTGATGACTTTTTTAAACAGATTATATCCCATATCTCGTGTCGAGGCGAGTACCGCATTTAATGCGGTCCACCACGGGGAAAGTTTTGTAGACACAAAGGAAACGAACACCGGAGAGAGACGGCGGAGGACATCGGGAAAATCTTTATTTATCGCTGACGCCTTGAACAATGATAGTTGCGGACCCATGGAAGGATCCTGGTTCGATGCGGAGCATCAACTAAGCTTAACGATATACGGATATAGAGAGATCCGAGAAGAAGATGAAGAAGCGCGAGAAGTCGGACAAACGTAAAGCCGGATTAGAGATCGCAGGACGGAGTCCGAGGTCGGCGATGAATCGATCCTGAGAGAGCTCGTTCACTCAAAAATCTTCCCGGGAAGATTTTAAAAAATAGAACGACACGGAACGATCCTCCTCGATCTCCCCCCTTCCTCCGTCACCGTCGAAATCAACGCCTCAGGAGTACACGTCCGAGCCGATGGTGAACAATACTGGGTGGTACTCATGTCGTTATTGAGCATCGCACGCCATCATCGCAACTGAAAAGACGGGGCTCGGAGAGAGCGGCAGACAAGTGCTTCTCATTGACGTATCATAGAAGAATTTTCATTCTTTCAAGAGGTCACGGAATCTGTTTTTCGGTCTTCGTTCACGATTCGCTTTCGGTTAGGAACAGCAACACGCCTACTTTCCTGGCTCGAGGGACGCTCCCCGGGAGCTTTCGAGACTCGTGACGAGCGCTTCCCGACCATGAGGCGGACCGCTTCCTCTCTCGAGGAACATCTTTTGGGTGAGAGATAACCGGATAGCGCCCATGGGCTCGATGTCTCGGAGTAACCTCGCGATCGTCATGATCGCCGAGCCAGCCAGCGAGCCATCGATTTGAAGAAGCTCCGGCGCTCACATTCGGACCAATGCGCCTCCGTCCAAGGCGATCCCGTTTTCTGACAGCGGGGAGCATCGAAAGTCGCGAATTCGGGTTGAGGAGGAGCAATCTACCGCAGCCGGTGAGACGCTGAGGAATCCGCCACGCAGAGTTCGATAGGAGTTCTGGAATGCTGAGCAGAGAAATTCTACCGCATTGTGGAACGGAAACAAACCGGAAGAATACCCACAGCTACTGAAGGTCGCGGGAAGCAGCTGATCCTCTGCCGTGAAAGGCGGAGACGGCGAGTGCCGACCGAGCGATCGTCAGAGGAGGGCTCCAGACCTCGCCTTCTTCCCGCTTTGATACAATCCGGAATCAACGAGAAAGCTGGCGGTAGGTTCGCACCAGAAGTTCTCAGAGAATTCCATCCATTCTATCATGGATCAGAACTTGGCTTGGCGTATCGCTCCAGAAGAGTCTCGACCCCGCCACTACGTGGACTATGATTCCAGTCCGAAACGGAAGTTCATTGAAAAATCCGGTGATTCTTTTCGTGGTCGTTGTTTCCGTTGAACTCCCTCTGCAAGGAAGTATGAGTTGCGCCCGAATGAGGCAAGCCCGATGGAATGAAGTTGAACGAGCAGACCGTTGCCGGAGACCCAATCGACTGAGGCTGCAGAGTCGAGTAGCTTTATTGACCGATTCACTCTATCACAAAAGTTGCACAGCTGAGCTCTGCGTCGGACCTAAGCTAGAGTTTGCAGGGACTCGAATCTTGGGAAGCTCTCGGGAATCACAAGGCTCTAGATGGGCATGCGATCACTGAGCGCATACACAAATCTGATATCTTTCTGGAAGGGAACATTCGTCATGCCGAACGCCGGCGCGCGGCACCCCTGATCATATTCGCTCAGGGTGCTCACGTTCGTGTTTCCCATCCCGAAAGCATCGAGAAGGAGAAACGCTTTTCCCCGAAATATTTTGTTGGAGGCGGAGATTCGTTCAGGAAGACGTCGTTTTTCCGTCACAGTATTATATTTATTCAAAAATACTACGAATGCGAGCTCCCCGCAGTAGCCGGTATCTGTTCCACCCGTTGAATTCAGCTCATGTTGCGTTGGTGGTGCGACGTTGTTGAGGTTCGCGTATTCATCTCATGCCGCCTGCTGCAAACGGCCCAGCCCTACCCGCATTTTTCCCCATTCAGACGGCTTTCCGCCCTCCCCTCCTCCCGCTCTCCCCGTGTTCTCGGAAACTGGTCCGATTGGTTGAGTCTACGAGAGTCAGTCGGTTGGTTGGCCCGTCGGGCGGCTGGTCGGTAGAAGGTCGGTTGCTTGCTCGCTCGCTCGCCCAATCGCTCGCTCGCTCAGTTGGGCGGCTGATAGGGAAGCTCTTTTCCTTCCTGTCTGTCCGTTTGGCCGCCCGTCTGGGTAGATCTTAGCCTTTACTCCTGCCCCGACCGCTGCAGCGCACCGTTTTCTACGCCGATTCCTCCAACTCTGCTCTTTATCTCTGTATTCTCCTCCGACCGCTCCCCTTCGTCTCTTTCCCCCCGTGACCCGACAGGCACTTCCGCAGATTGGCTCTCGGCCGTCGTTCGGAGCCGCCACGACGACGATTCTTCTGGAGTGGTCGAGAGACTGAAACGAAATACAGCCTCTGCGAGATATTCGCCTGAACTTCGTATCTGGGCTTCAGGAACCTGCGCTCAAATCTGTGAGACAAACCGGAGCGATAGGGCCTCCGCTGGGCCTGGCCAAAGCTCTTCGACGGCATTCCCCCCGTTGAAAGGTGAAGAAGGAAATCTTGACTACGAGCAGCCGCGGGTCGAGCGATCAACGCTGGATGCCGTTTCATCTAGGAAGGCCTTGGATGCGCCCTTTGAAACTTCTGAGTCAATTGCCCGCAGAGGCGAGCGACTCTCGGAGATAGACGAAGCTATTGCGCACGGCTCCTCCGGAGAGGGCGATCGATACAGCGACCTCTCCTGATTTTAGCTCACCTGGCACTCTTTGTTAGAACGAGTGGAGCTGAGACGCAATGCTTTCGGTGCCCACAGCGGCGCTTAATAGCAATTTGCACGAAAGCATTATTTGTTAGGTGCTAATGGTTTGACAACAAAAGCCCCCATCCGCAGCTACGTCGGTTCGTTCACTCGCGCTTACCCACTTGCCAGCCAGCTAGCAAAACCGACCGAACGCCCGCCCGCCCGTCGCTTGTTCCTCCTCACTCCAGCAACAATGCACTAAGCCCAGCCGAATAGGTTAACCTCAGCTCCTACTCTCTCGGCTCGCTCTCGTTCCTCCTCCTTGCGTCTTCTATATTCCTTCCTTCGTGATTTCTCTCTGCTCTAACAACACTTACTACAACACGGAGCTAGTCGCAGTGCCGGCGTCCCGGACGTAGCGGGGGATACAACCCGAGAATCAGAGGATCCCAACTAGCTCACAGTTTGTGGCCAAGAATCAATTCGTTCGCTTGTATCGGTGCCAGGACTCGGAGCACGCTCCTCCCGAGGGTAGCGTTCAAGTCTTCTGTAGGATTCCTCCATTCTGAATTGATGCGAAAGCGTGGAATGTTGCCTCATGCTAAGAATTGGAGGGGAGAAAAAGAAGGAGCTGAAAGAAGAAGAGAGGTACCCTTGTTTTTAAGGCCCCGAATGGGGATAAGCGGATCGACCAGGCTCCTTGATGACTTCGAACGGATGATGTTGATATTTCGTCGCCGCGCGTCGCAGCGAATTCCCTTCTGCGGGGGAGAGCCTAAACCTCACCTCCTGGTTGCCGAAAGGATGCAACTCCTTTCATGGAGACGGGCTCGCAACGAGCAGGTTTCGGTGCGCTGCTCCGTTCGATTCGATGCGGTTCGAGATTTCGCAAAGGTTTCGACAAATTGGACCCGGCGAGCCGGCAGAGGTTGGCAGGTGGAGCCGGCAGCTCACATGGCTCCGACACTGGAGCTCGAAAGCGAGGCGAGCCTGAGATCTTGATAGGTCTCCCTCCATGGGATCTGCGTACCTTTAATGAGCAGATCTCTGACGGTTCAAACAGCCTCCGAATCTTGCCTCGACTGGAATGATCAATATTTACAGGGACTACATCGTGAATTATTCGGGCACCGCTTCGCACATGCATTCTTGATCGCTCTTATTCAGAATGCCACGCGAACCAGTCTGAAATAATTTCCCGGAAGTATGTACATAGGATTGTAAACGATAGGGTGGGATTTTTTCCCGAAAAATCCGAGCGGAGATGAGATCGCCGCTCCAACAGATATTCCTCCGGGAGAAGGTTTCCTTGTCGCTCTCGAGAGGTATGCTACTTCAGTAAGAGAAATGTCGGACGAGTAAGGCCAGGGCAGACTGATGCAAGGTCCTCGCCTGCTCGAATAGGCTCAGCTCAATCGGCTCGACCTGACTGCTCGCGCGCTGGTCGCTCTTTCACTCGCTCGCTTCGTCGGTCGCCCATTCGCCGGCCGACCGACTGCTTGGCTCGGGAACGAGGCCCACGTCAACTGGTAGGGAGCTCATCAGGGACTCACTCCGGAGTCCTCACGTCCTCATTAAGAGCGAGACTCATCCTCGGACGACGGCATCTACCCACCACCCTATCCAGGTGCAGTCATCCGTATGGAGACGGTAATATCATATTACCACGTCTTGTGATGCCGCCGGTGCTTTTGCTGCTTGCAGCAACTGCCTCGCAGGAATCGTTGCCGCCAACGTCGCCACCGTGTTCGTCAACAGATGGAGTCCCGAACGCGCGGGCAACCATTTCCCGAAGGCAAGACGAATGCGTGCAACCGAATCAACGGAGGAGTGCAGCCCGAATTTGTGACCTGGCGTTCTTCGACGTGTTCTTGAGCAGAGAAGCGAGGAGGCACTCTATGCCTACGAAATGTTCAGCATTGGGCACTGCGCGGAAACTCGAAAGTGGGGGTAGCAGCCGGAGGTAGGCCCGGCTACAGCGCAAAGTGAACAAACAGGTTGTGAACGAGCCAGCGATTGCTCACGGCGGGGGGGGGGACCTTTCAGCCATGGAGAGTGAAAGTAAGGCTGTAAAGCAGCAGTAACAGGGTCGAATTCTTGCGGGACAATTTTCCCCTACAGTGCGCCAGAGCCCAACCGGACCGATCCGGAGACTCCAAGCGTAAACGTGACGATGGAAGAACCAGACCGGTTCAGGGAGCAAGTAGTATGCGTGAGATCAATAAGGAGACGATGATCGGCTTGTGGGCCTTGCCTGCCAGCTCGATGCGGTTCCCCGACAAGCTTCGCGCAGATGTCATGCCCGTCATATTATACCACAAGTCAAACGATGCCGGTGTTTCCATGCCTTACGCCGTTTACAGTACGGCGAATGGCTGAGGATAGGCATGGACTTTTCTCCGGCGCCCGCATGCTTCGGAGAGCATGGGGAAATCCGCCCTCCGGCTTGCATACGGCCGTCACAATAGGAGGAGACCGAAATCTCTACCCACGACGACAGGAACAGTGGAGGCAAGAGGGTGAAACAGCTAGGCTGGTCGGAGCGCCGTCTGAGCCGTTGCTACTCCTCCACGGCGACAACTCGCTGCAAGTCAAGGAGAAGAGAGCCGTCCAAACCCTTTCCATGCCGAACCACGACCATATTGATACATATCTCCGAAAGAGGGGATCTGAGAATGGTGATGGGGGAGGAAGAAGAAAGAAAGGGATTGTGGCTAAAAATCTAAAATCCCCCGCTGTAGAAGGAGCTCTGTACGCTCGTCCGTCCGTCTGCCGCCGCCGCCGCCGCCGTGAACCCCTTCCTTAGTCCTCTCCCGACGCTCACTGATCATCGAAGCGAATTCAACAAGAGGCGTTTTTATGCCGCCGCCGCCGCTGTCGCAGCCGTCCTCTAACTCTCGGCTCGAAGCCCTTCGATCCCATATCAACGGTTCCCCGATTCGCCACCCATCCGGCTCCGCGCCCTCACTCCGTCCCGTCACACGAAATCCTCCGCGCCCTCTGAATTATTTTTTGCTCTTTTTCGCAGAATGTTTTGTTCGCAGGGAGAGATGGGTGAACGTTTTCCGATCGATGCAAGATTCATACTTCACCGTGTTCCCGCAGAACGTCGCAGAGTCTCGCGTTGGTGAGCCCGAGAGCCCGCGTGATCGGAGGACCGGGCCCCGGGTCGCGACCCGGAACCAGGCAGCATTTAGAACCAGACTCTTTTGGAGCCTTTTTTCATGTGTCCTGCTCTAAGGAACGAAGAGTGAGAGATCGTGCGGAGATCAGAAGGATTAGAATAACGGACGGAAGCTTCGACTGAGTGTCGTGTTCGCCGCTCATGCAAGTGCCGGCCGTGCGGCCGGTTGGTGATCGGTCTGCTGGTCGGCTCCCAGCGAGCCGGAGCTCCGCGTTCGCCAATCACCCGTCCGCCCATTTCGCCTCCCCACGAAACTATTGCCTCGATCCCGCCGCGGTTTACAGCTAGACGTATGTATATTTCGTTTCCTTCTCTCGCATTCTTCTCTTACCGACGAGCGGAGCGAGGCAGCCGGGTCCCTTTGCGTGGTCGGTGGCTGCCTCGTATAGTACTATAAAGCTATTGCTGGTGGTCCGGCGGCGTCGGCAGCAATGGCTGTTACTACAGCTGGTTCTCTTCCACGGCGCGGGCGACGGCGGCAGCAGCAGCGGGCGGCGGGCTGGTCCAAGCACGCTTTGAAATCTCTCGCTGCTTCTTCCTATGTGGTATTTTCCGTTCTCTCTCGCCGCAACGATTCGTCGTCTTCCCGAGTAACCTTTCGCAATCAATGTATATCAACGTCAAGTCTCCCTGGAGGATTAACCCGTCGGCGTCGTCGGGAAAGCTCGATCCCCCTACCGAATTGAGCCGATTGAGCGAGAGATTTGACCGAGTCTTCTATGGAATAGGGTAAAATGATTTTCGGCATGCGGTGTCCCTCATCGAGACTCTCCCTTAGGAAGTTCCAGGGCGAACGCGGAAGATGTCGGATATCTAGGCGACCCCGTCATCGTTCTCTCTCCGGGAGCCGAGAATTCTCCGATGATCTTGTTGATACTAGAGCTTGGGAACTCGTCCGAACTTTGTTCCCCTTGATGGCTCTCGCAGCGGTTTTTGCTGTGAAATGCAAATCACACGCTCTCGTGAAACTAGTGTCGGATTGAACTTCACCATTACATGATAATCCGACGAAAGCCGCTAACTGTGCAAGAAGTTGCAGCGCAAAACCAGCGCGCTCGCTCGCTCCCTGGCCTGTCCGCAGCCGCCGCCAGCAGCGGCCGGGATCTCATGTTTTCGCTGGGCGGCGGCCGGTCGGCTGGCTGGCTGGCTCGCTGGTCTGTTACGGGACATATGCTCGTGTTGCAGATACTCCACGCTGCAACCGCGGAGAGTTAGTTCCATCAGAGGATGAAAGAGCGTCGACCGGAAACTCAGGCGGAAACGCACCCGGGCACCAAGAGAGTTGTTACGGAAATGCTAAGCGAGTCCCGGCAGCGCTTTCTGCCACCAGGCTGCAGCGATGGTTCGTTGTTTTGTCATCTGTCAGCGGACCATAGAAGAATATGAACAACTATCCCACTAGAACATGCTCTCACCGGAGCTCGAGCCTCTTCGCTCAGACAACAAAAAATAATCGGGTCTCAGCGGTGGCTCCTGATGGCTCAAACATAGTGATAGGATCATGGAATATCTAGACGAGGCATTGGAGCGCAACGATCAGATTCTGCCACATTGGGGCTTGCAAGTCAGGAATCCTGAAAACTAGGCACTCGAAGGGTGTCTAAGGAGAATGACTATTTTCAGAGAATTCATTCTGCGTTGAGACATCTATCATGGAAACCGAATCCTGATCAGCTTAGAAGGTCTTTTCCGGGAGTCCTCGCCAGGTCACGGGACACCATCGCGCGCGAGCTGGCGGGAATTCGATTTCGAACCTCGCCTGGGAGCTCCCGCGTACGGCTCGTCGACTCGAGCTAGGATATGGGCCGACTTTGTGACGGCATCTCAGGACGGACCTGTGGACGAGGCATCGAACGAGAGAATGTGGGAGGCTCTCGAGTTCCTTTCTCAGGTGACAGCTGTTCGCACGTTTGCTCGCGACAGCCCGCAAAGCAGTTCCTCTCCACAACAAGTCAATAGAGACAATCCACGTAGAGCCCTGTGAGTCCGAATGGGTGAAAAACTCCACCAACAAAGAGAAACAGCGGGACCAGCACGAAGACGAGGACAGAGCCGCGTCCCCCTCCACCTGCGAATGTACAACCTTTGTTGGCCAGAACACACACGGCAGCCAACCTCACTACTGCCCTCTTCCTCAACGGTCACGTACGGTGCTCCTCTTGCTATGACAGACCGCAACACGACGCACGTGTCTCAAAAGGCTTGTTTTGATTTTGCGGAGCGAGGCCGAGACCGACTTGGCAGTCGACATCGCGCGGCTTGGGGTGAGAGTCTCCAACCGAGGGATTGTTTCGGCTGACGAGTAACGAATTGCTGAGGGATCCGTGAATGAACTCGAATCGAAGTATCGCTTACGATCCGCCGGGTCACATGCGACTCGGTCCGGATCCTCCCTCCAGAGAGTTGCGGCTCAGCGAAATATCGCTCAATGAAAGTTAGGGCGAATATTGGATCTTGGAAGTGGTCCCCCCATTTTTTCTTTGCCCGCAGTTTCCGGTTTCGATCCGGAAATAGCGAGAGCGCCTCGTACTTTCGAACGCTCGCTTCCGCTACATTGTATCGCTGGCTATTCCGAGAATGTCTGTTTCCAGTTTCGGTCCGTCGGGGGAAATCGGGAAGAAGCAGCAGTCATCGTAATGCGTTGTTCCGCTCTGTATCGGCAAATACAGGGTTATTGGGCCGAATGCAAATGGTATCGATCTCTGGAATTACGAACAAGCTAAAACCTAGCACTTCGCCGCGAGTATGCTGAGTGTATCGATAGCTCGGGAAGCTCCTCATATCGGAACATGCCAGGGCAAATACGGGTCATCTGCCGAAAAGATCCCCCCCGGATTTCACTTCCGGGCACTTCCGCGCCAGCGATAGTGAACAAAAATAGAGACAGCTCTGAGTGTTTTCCTCTCCCGACGAGAACAGCTGTTGACTTGAGGTTTAACTCGACTCCACAGATCGGACCATGGTTTTTCAATAACAGTTTGGTTGAGATCGAAAATCGATCTCTGCAATTTTATCAAAGCTAGTAATCTTTTCTGAGAACCAAATTGTATCGCCGAAGCGTTATTGATTCTGAAGAACTGAATTTCAGGACGGCGTTCCCCTCTTCTCCGGGGCGAGTCGGAGAGGAACTAGGGAAGCTTCTCGATTCCCTCTCCCGGAAAGCGAGAGATGACGGTTTCTCATCGGCAGACTTTCGACAATGACGATCGGGTCCTGCGTGCGAGTAGTTTTCGGGAGCAAACAAAGTTCAAGGGCGTTGGCTTTGGTGGCGATATTCGTTGTTTATAATTACAATTAATCTTTAAGGGTTGTGTATCTTGTAATCATTCAAACAGTCCCGCACGGCTTCTGACCACCCAATTCGACTTGTGACGTCTTCGCGATGTTTCCGCTGTCTCTCGCTTCATCGCCGTAAAACTCGTAGTTCGTTCTCTTCGCTCTCTAAGATAAAGGACGATATCTTTCAACGCCGCCTTTTTCGGTTAAACGTTCCTCGCTCTCGACCTTGTGGTGACAGACGCTCAACAAATTGCAACAGATCTGTTATCGGAGCAAGTGAGAAGAGGTCTCGTTCCAGGATCGCGAGCAGATGGCCACGAAGCAACAAGGTCGGCTCAGTCGACCTGGCTCGGAACCGCTCGGCCCTCGGCGGGGTTCGGCGCTGCTTCCTCCTCACCACGCCCCCGAGGACAAATGAGAGCCAGGGAGGCAGACAGCCTACACCGTTTCGAGTCGATCGAGCGGCCGGTCGGGGCCGAGAGCTTCCGTGTGTTATGAAAAGCAAGCAAAAGAAGCGAATCTCTGGAGCAGTGAATTCGCCGACTGATTACTAGAACTGGCGACGTCGGCGCATCGGGGGCTCCGTATAGGAGACGAGGCCCATTGTACTCTTCCGAGATTACTTCTCGACCATTGAATCTCATGCGAGGGTGTCGGAACTCGTTGCACTCGCCACCGAGTCGAGTTGAGGACAAATATGCTGGAGAGAAAGAAAGCCAAAACTTTCTAGTTTATGGTCCGGGAAATATGGCTTGACAGACACCATATATCAGAGGGATGCTTCTCGCTGGCTGTTGAGAGTGCGTCGGAAGCCTGTCGGAGAACGGCAGCGAAAGTACGAAGAGACGACGAGACAGCAGGATGAGATGGCATGACTCCGGCGGCCCTAGCCGATAACAAAAATCGAAGGGTCCCACGAGACACCAGATTTAGATCCACCGTGTGTGGTGCTCCGCTGCGCAAGCCGCCATGCCCCCGCTCGACCGGTCGACCGCCCGAACCACAACGTCTCCTCCCAGGGACTGCTGATAGATCAGAAGAGATTCACACACGATTGCCGATTGACTACAACATCGACCCGTCCCGTCACGCCTTCGACTGAGATCTCAATTTTCCTGTCAAAATTCACGCTGTTCGACCTAACCTACGAGTTTCGATAATTTCCGGATGTTCGCGTGTCTGCGAAGCTTCGGCACGCCACGGGTTTTCACAGCTGTTCCATTCTGCGGCGGGATATTTTTTTAGTTCTTTTCTGCCTCGGACCATACTGCGTTCAGAGGCTTACTCTGTCTATCTGAATTGTAGGCTTCGCGATGCTAATCAATTCATTCATCGAGTTGCGAACGAAGGTAGGAGCATCAATGACGCAGCATTCATTGCTAACAATGGAATTCCTGAAGTTTTCGGTCGCTGAATAACAAAGGGGAAAAATCACATTCTAGGAGAATTATTCAAAATATTCCCAACGGAAGAAAGGCCTTTCGACAAAAAAAAACGGCCGACGACGAAGGGTTGTAGTAGCCTCATAACCGCCGCTTAGAGCAAGGGGCTTCCACTCCCAAATACCATATTCCTGTCTGACATGGCCAACTGAGCTGAGTCTCAAGCGTGCTCACTTGACTGACTGGTCGGAAAGCCTAGCCAACGAACGAGCGACCGACCGATCGGCTTCCCGCCTGCCACATCGAAAACATGATGGACGAGATCAGGATGAGAGTAGATCCACTTTTGCCCCCGTCCTTCTGGTTTCTGCTTATGTTGTTCAACGACCTGAGCCTCAATTCTCCCTTCGATACGAGACGACCGCTTGAGAGGACGGTTTATCGACTGATTAATAAGGCAGAGAGAGAGAAAAATACGCTCTTCTTGCGTACGCCACGCTTGTTCGACATAGGGAGCTACGACGAGCACCTCTCAAACCGGCAAATCGTCCTGATGGGAGTCGTCCGCGGATGAAACTGTTGCGATTCAAGATCACCCATTCGAGGTAACAGCCTCTTTGTACTCCGGATTTCGTGATATCCGGTACCCATACACATTAATATCGAGCCATCATCCACCTGGACGAGATCCGGAGATTCTTCCGAGTTCAAGTGGACATGATATAAGCGAGACGAACGCAGAGGTTTTGCGGGACGACTTACTACTCAGAGGGCGGAACGTCCGGAACCCGGTGGCTTACGAGTCTTCCCCGCATTGAAACGACTTCGCGTCCACAGATAGCGGGCTTCCATTGTTCAGCGGATCAGAGCTCTGCGATGAGGCAATTAGTATTTTGATTGGAAATCGATATCCTTACGACCGAGGGAGATCCTTCTGGCAAACCTCGAGATTTGTTGCATAATTTTGTAGCAGCCGAAGCACTGTTTAGTTCTACTGCTTCCGACGCCGCCGCGCCGACTCCGGCTGCTGCCGGGCCCGTTGAGCTCGAGAATGGATCACGCGTTACAGAGCGAGGCGTTCACACGATAAATGATTATTTTCCAAAGTTTTCGGCCAGATAAACTTCAGAAATTCCATAGCGTGCTTATCGAGAGGAGTAAGCGTTCAGCCAAGCGTGCGAGCGTTCCTTTCAACAATTTCTCTTCCCGATTATTTTTATCATATCTATACCGAGCAGCTTTATCAGCTTCGGCCCCGGTCTTCGAGGAATCATTTTCGTAAATTCTCTCCGTTGTCTCTTTTTAAGAGAACGGAATTCTCTCACAGCCTTTTGCGTGTGAACAGGGGGGCGGCCGGTGTTCAGCGGGCCCTTGGCTGGAGACGAGCGATCTTAATAAAGGCGAGCGGCGCCGCCGGCCGAGGCAGGCAGCCAGGGTGAGGAAGAACTTTGAGACAATGGCCCTCTCTTCCTTTTGCCTTTTCCTGGAGAAGCCGCTTGGGGCGAACTTCCTTTGCGAGCGAGTTTGGGGAAGAAACAGGAGAAGATTTTTCTACGCACTACTGAACTTGGCCTTTCTCCTGTCGGCGGCAAAACGTCCTGCTTCGCTGTTGCGGCCGGACAGCGAGCGAGCGACCGAACGGGCAACGATGTGCAGTCGATACAGAGCCGACGCTGTATTGGCAGGAGCTTCTTCTTCGATTTTACTGCTTTCGTTGCAGCGGCCGGTCGGGAGAAGAACGATTCTCGCAAACAACTCCCGTTCATTTATCTGAGTTCATTCACCAACAGATTCCCGAAGCTGTATCTCTCGATTTCTCTGCCGAGGTCGTTCATCATTTTTTCTCTCCGGAAAAATCATGACGAGCTCCGCAATATACGCACGAGCGGTCGATAGTCGAATGGGAGCTGACCCTGGCGTGTTTGTGCCGTGTGACGGAGGAGCCCCGACGGTTTTCCGCAATCAGACCCGGGAATGACCCATGAAGCCGAGGGTCGTCATTTTGGAACGGCGGATAATCTTCCCCTCGGCGTAAACATGGGACGACATGTCTATCGATCGGAACGTGAGCCGATGATGAGCGTCTCCGGGTCGATTGCCGTCGTCTCTGGTCCGATTTGTCACGGGTTCCGTATCACCTCCTCGGATGGCAATGAACAGACTTACTACAAAGCACTTCTCGCTCGCGGTGTTAATCAAGTGCTTCGTATAATTAGGTTGGGATAAACAGGCACAATGCAGCCCAACAGTCGGAAGCAGAAAAAAGAAGGCCATAGAAGCAGTGCACACGAGACAGTGTTGGACGAAGAAAAGGACGGGAGGTCTGCAAGAAGAAGTCGAATGAGATGCTTGGACGGTCCCGACTTACATTGTGCTTTCACTTGCGGGAAGATTTCTTTTGTTGAAGATAGCGGCACAGGAAGAGCGTTTAGACAGCGGACGGCAAATGACGAACGTTGAAAAGCTCTAATTGATCTGATCGATAGGCCGGCGAGAGTGACTGATGATGGATCTGGCTGACCGCCGCTGAATACTAGTTTGTCTCCAAACATCGTGATAGGCCGACGAATAAGTTGTTCGACCGCTCGTTCTCTCCAATGATGCCGTCGCCGCCGCCGCCACCGCCGCCGCCACCGCCGCCGCCTTGGTCCGGGGATCCAAACGAAGTCTCACTCATCACAGGTGGAGCTCGAAGACCCCATGAACTTGTAGCGTGCTCGCGGCCTTTCCGCTGGGTGGTGTTTGTTGTGGTTGAAATGTCGACGCGAATCTGCCGCCTGTTCTTTCTCTGCTCGAATGCTGGAGCGGGGTCTCGCTGCACCTGTACGTGCCGAGGAGGCCCATCCCGTTCATTCATTGGGCCTCTGGCTGAGTCCGGACGGCGCGGCGACGCTTCGAGATTCCGGAGAGATTTCAGCTTTGGGTGCACAGTGGAATACGAGCGCGTGCCGGTTGTCTAGGATCTTTCCGATCTTTCGTGTAGAACTGTTTGTGGGTCCCGTGCCAAACCCACCGCGAGCGGAGGAGAACTTCATAAGAGCATCCAGAGTGCTGTGATGAAGCGGCGTACGGGCCTGCCGGCAGGAGAAACGTATGTACGAGCTTAGCGCATTCAGTGCCGTTCGACGCGCAAGGGATAGATCGGAAGAGGGATTTCGATCCGGAATCCAGCTATCCTTAGTCGTCGTGGAGAGCGCGGGAGAAAGGAAAAGAAAGAATCGGCCGCATCACCCTCACACTGTGTCAACATACAGCAGGAAAATGTCGTCTCGACAGCGTTGTTCCTTTCAGCTCGGCCCGCTATGCACCCGACGATCGATATGGATGAAAACTGGTTGACGCCACCGAGGCTCCGGGCGTCTCGCTGCGCTGGGCGAGTGGCTGACGGCCGGCCCGGAGTCGGGCTGGCAAGCCGGCGGGCAAGCGGGCGGACGGACAGTCAGCGGCAATGGCAGATAACGTAGTCAAAGAAAGAAGCACGCGGCGCTTCGAACGAGCAATATCGTTCCAACACAGACACATTATGCCGCCCGCAAGTCGCTGGGCACGGAGGCGACTCGATCGAACGGACAGACGGTCGAGTGGCCGACGGACGGACGAATCAACAAACGAACGAATGAACGGGACAGAGGACGAAGCTGCCGAAGGTCCAAGAGAAGCCAAAATAATCATCAATAATCGATGGACGACGCCTCGGTCATGAGACAAGCATCAAGCTTCGCCCGTCGGCAAGCCAAGCGACCCGCGAAACGGATCCTCTTAGCATGAGTCCACTTCGCCGTTGCACTGCAGTGGCTCGTCTTGGAAATGGTTCCCGGCCCTTCGAAATGAAACAGGAATTGATCGAGAGGAAGGGTTGCGGTCATCCGTATTCCTCCGTCAGCGAGATGGGACCTCAATGATGATGAAGGAACTCACCGACAAGAGAGCAGGTCCAGCACGCGGCGAAACCTCAGCCGAGTTTCAATTTCCTCGCATCGTCGACCTCGTTCTTCACCTGAGTTCCATCTCCAGCGACCAGGAGGCGAATCAAAGTTCGAGTCGAGGGCCCTGAGCAGAAAGATCTGTGGAGGATCGAAAGTATCGCGAAAGTTTTGCGCAATGTGTTTGAGCGTGTGTTAACAATATGTTGTTCGGACTTCGGACGAACGCTGCCCACTCCTCTATCTCCATACTTTCTGCTGGCGGCGCTGCACGCGAAAAATGTTGCCACTCATGGCGTTACTTGATGGAGTGCTTGTGCACAGCGGAGGCGTTGCTGCCTCCATCAGGTGAACGAGGGCCAAAGACGGATGGATTTGAGAGCAGCTACGATTGGCTACGACATTCTAGTTCTCCTACGGCCGATGTGTCAGCCACGGAGTCTAACTGCCCAAGGGCTCAACTAATAAATATCGGAGCCCTCCATGAATCGTCGCGGCGACGCCGTCGTGGAGTCTCCAAGGAGATAAGCTATTCCGGCAGGCAGAGACTCACGGATTCGCGTCGTCCGTCATCAGATGTCCGATAACGTACACCTTGTTGTTCCACTTGGGGTTTCCAAATAAGTAATAAAACAGAAGCCAAGCTTATCGAAGCTCTTCCGATCGATGGCAGCCGCTGACGAGCATCATCGGGAATTCCGTGAATTCCTGACCGCAGCTGGCCGGTGTAGTGTCTCTGATGAGCGTCGGATGCACGGTACCAACTTTCCGCAGTTTCTGAAAAAGAAACACTTTAAAGGGGCACAAGAGGGAGGAATTCCTTGTTTCTCTCGAAAGTTCTCATGCAAACAGAGCCCGAAGGCATCTTTGTAGTGTTTTCTATTGAGCTTCTTTCTGTTGAGAGAGAACAGTTGTTGTTTTCTTGCTAGTGGGCAAGCAAGGTGAGCGGCGGACCACCTTAGCCGATGCTGTCTGTGGGAAAAGTTTTTACACAAATCATCCTCCGAAGTCCTTCCCGGAGTTTAGTCTCTGCTCCTTGTCTTCTCCTTCGCATCCGAGCTATCCTCTCACGCGGACCAGGAAAATCGGGTAAGCAAGCCGAGCTGACGAACGGCTAGAGGAACGACCATGAAGAGAATTTTCGAGTGCGCGGAACTGATCGACCCGGATCGTCTCTGTCCATCTCTTCGTTTCATTCATCTGCTCAGTCCTCGCTAGATCCTCCTTCAGCCAGTGGTATAAAATCCACGGCTCCCACTGCTGCTAACTCATAAGCTTGATCATACCGTTACAGCGCCAGCCCACCTTCACTCCTCTAGATTAGCTCTTCCTGGCGGTTCGTCGAGTTTTTTCCTCCGTTTTCAAACGTAATAAACGGAAGTCGCTGGAAGACAAATTGACTGTCCGATTGCATTGCTAAAGGCCCGATTGAAGTCGAAACGGAGCTCTCTTGAGCATTCCGAGGTACAGTGACTCACGTGAGCCCAGAGATTCCACCGCTGCAGGGAACAGCTCGTACATCCGAGGGCTTCCAGGAGCTCCCGCAGCGGTTCAGAGAGCGGCGGCGCGACGGTGGCAGCAGCAGCAGCTTCGACGAATTGCGGGACAAAACGCGATCCGCACGGAGGCAACGACATCTGATCGTCTGTTGTGCCATAAGTCTGATCATCGAAATGTCAAATCATTTCCGTTGCACTACAAGGAACCATGGGAGCGGAAGCTGCCGGGACTCGACCTCTGTGGCGGGGAGACAGCGCTCCGGAAATCTAGCTGCGACGGGATGTCACGGCTAATAACAAAGCAACGGAGTTCCATCGAGCTCGCGAGCGAATGCACGAACGATGACGAAAACGACGATGCTCTTTGAAACACGCATGCTCGCTTTCAGTTTCGGAACAAGCGACTCTCAAACTCCATGTCAACAAAACAGCGCTGCCAGTTAAACCCTCGCGTCTCCCGTGCGAGCATACGACGGCGCAGGAGACGGAGTGAGCGGATCCAGGTGACGAGTAGCCGGCGACGAATAGACGATGGCATTGTTCCGACGAGGCGTCTCTGCTCTTGAGTCTAAACAAAGCTCACGGAAAAGAAAGCTCCGCAAGCGGGAATGAATGCGAGAAACGGTTGTTGTCGCGGATCGGGAGTGAACGTTCGAGTTCGATCATCAGGTCCCATTCGAAGCAGTCTCAAATCAGAGATTGAGACTTGGACCTCTTTTCCTGAGTAGGTCGCGAGGGCGAGATCGAAGCGTCCCCTTCCGAACCAAAGCCGCCTGGCATGACTTGTGGCGCACGAGACGTTCCCGATCGCTTCGAAGTTTCTTAGCGGAGCCGAAGTGAATTCCTAAATGGTGCGGACGTTTGACGCAACGTTCCTTTTCGAGGCTCCTTTGCTTGCCGCTGCTGCTGCCGCCGCTGCCGCTGTTGTTGCCGTTGTTATTGTTGCGTCTCCCGTCTGGTATCGTTTCATTGAGCAAACTTCCTAATGGACTCGAGCTACCCAACTACTAGAATGACGACGACGGGGTCTTTCTTCTTCTCAAACGAAGGCGAGCATAAGCCCCGCAATGCAAGTCGACTCGCTCTGGATGTCTGCCGCTTTTTCCGCTTCGGTCCTCGTAACATCCTCCCCTTCGCGCCGGTCTCTACAAACCGAGCGAGCGAGATCCCGCCGTAGCCCGCTGTTTCCCTCCGCTCACTTCGGTCCTTCTCTCCTGATGGGCTGTTGGAATGATAATGAAAAGTCTCGAGTCTACCACCACCACCTCTTCTAGAGCTTCGCCCAGGGATGGCTGAATGTTGATACTAAAGTCTCGGAGACGCTCCTCTTGTAGCCCTTGTCCGTACACAGCACATGTTTCAGAGTGCTGACGTCTCATACCGCCCCATCAATGGATTCGTCGAGCCGAAATTCAGTGTGTGCCACCGCATCTCTCGAGAGCCTCCCATGTACCCCTCGAGCTATAATAGGCTAATTGATGCTTAATTGGTGACGGTCTTTAGTGAAGTGGCCAACCAAGCGGGCACGTCCGCAGCGGGGTCCAGATGGAGTAGGATGGGTAAGAGAGACAGCGAGGCTAAAGGCTGAGGCGAGGTTAGAGAGCGGCTAAGACTGCGATCTGGGCGGAATCAGGGCAGCAGCCGGATGGGGGACGCAGTCTCTGAAGGGATGAATTATCCCTAATTAATACCCTTTCAGCCAGGTATCCCATTTCGCTCTCTCTTCGAAGTTGTGAGGTTTCAATTATCAAAAGCTCTCTCGCTGCTTTCGAGGTCAGCTCTGAGCAGGGTTCTGATTTTCGGTTGAGCCTCGGAGCGCTGAACATCTTCATTAGGGGGCTTCTCGAAACAGTTACGACTCCTGAGAGAGGGTGAGGTCTCTTCCGAGACGAAGAGATCGTTCCCCATGGAGAACTCTGCAAACCTACAATAATCTCAGAAGTTATTCAATCCGTTTTGGTTTGTAGGTCTACTCCGACCCAACTAGGGGCCATGAGTTGATCGAATAAGTTTTCTGGTCGGGAAGGATTCGAATCGAAAGGGAGCGGACGAGTTTGTGATCGTTCTCGCAGTCGCATCGTCGGTGAGGGTCCTCGCGGTGTGAGATCCCCGCAGAGGGAGATTGCTCCAGATCGAGCGCTGAATGACAGCAGGTCAGGCGGATGCTCAAGCTCCGACATTCGAAGCTCGTGCAAGAGCGCATGAAGACTTGTCAATGACGGAGCAAGCTGGGGCCCGAGATTCAGAAGAGGGCTTCAGGAACGGGCGGCTAGGCTGGCTGGCGAGCGGGTCGGACGACCAAGCCAGTGAGCGGGCACGCCGGCCGAACCGGTAGGGGGCGGGGGGGACGCGTTGAAGAGAGTATGTTTGCGTGCCAGTGAGCGTGTTGGTCCACTGCCAAACGGACGATGCTCGTTGCAGCAAACAGCTCTCGTCGTTAAGCGGGTTAAGCCAGGCTAGACGAGCGCCTGCGTGCTAGATGGCGATAAACGCCCGTCGGCAACACCAAGACGTCGTCTTTGCTGGCTCACTGCCTTCGCGACTTATATGCCTATATAGCTGTATTCTATATAGCTATTATATAGGGCCTCGTAAAGGCGAGAGACACCACTTAGCCGAGGCGGACAGCGAGCCGGCCGGCGGCTGGGCTGAGGGACGGACGGACGACCGACAAACCGACCGACCGACTCGCGGCTAGTGAACTCGCGACAAGCAAGCGAGCGAGAAACTATCCGTGGCTTCGGTCGCTCTGCTCGACGGGCGCATGCTCGCTCCTTGCTCGAGGAAACGTTTGGCGTCGTCTCTCCGGCTTGAGAGCCTCTTCCTTTGCAAGGGCCGCCGAACCATTAGCTACCCTCCGTGACGAAGGGGAGCTCTGCACAAAGCTCAACTCCTTGCTTCTTCCAGACGGGGTGTCATCAACAGATTTTCGTTGATGAGGTCGAGCGGTACAAACCATACATGCTCACTTTCGACGCTGGATGTTGCGAGTAGGTTTCTCTCCGCGCTCCACGACCGTAGTGAGCAAGGATCGCGCGAAAAGGCTTCCTCTTCGTCTCTTCCCGGAGGGAGAACGCGTTCTCTCACCAACGCCAGGAGGAACAGCATGCACACGCCTACGTCTTATTCCTAGCGGGCGAGGGAAATTATTCTACGAGAGGAATCCAGCTGTAAGTACGTATGTCCCGTCCCGGGATCGCTTCGATACGAGCAGGAGGAGCGATTATCGCGGATTTCTCTCGGGGGGAGGGGGACGACAAGAAGCCAAACGAAGTCCCGAGGTCCTGCTCTCAGGGCCGATACTTGGGTATGGAGCGCGAAATTCTTCGGGAGATGTAAAATCTGAATCGAAAATGTCTCCGTCCACGTATTGTACCGAACTCGTCAGAAGATGGGCGATAGTGCTGAGACTAATATCCTCATCGCCTCATGATCCAGCCCTCCTTCGCGGTCTCGTTCCGTGTTCCGCTTCCAGTTTTGCAGCGGGTCTCGCTCCCATACTTCCCGGTGATAATGTTGGTACACCCCGGATAGGGGCCAGAGCTCGGCGTCATGGAGCTCCGTGTGAACGTCTGCTTCCTTTGATCTTTCGAAACGGTTGAACTGACCAGTTCCCGGGCGACCGATGCACGATGAATACAAGGTCGGAGCAATTCTGATTCACTCGACTACGACAGCAACGAAGTTTCTCGAACAATCACAGACTGAGATCGGTGGTCGCGACAGATTCTATCCAGCAGTCCAAATGCCTGTCTTCCGAAAAGGCGAAGTGATCCTCTTCTCGAGACCTTATGCCTTCGCTCTGTACGAGTCATTTGTTGATTCAACTTGCTCGTTCTGTTTCCGAACTCAAGGAGATGGTCACGATTTCGCACCGATCGAATGCCACTCCTGTAAGGTATACAAATACTGCTCCGACGAATGTCTGGTGAGTTGACTCAACGCGGTGAATCACGGTGCTCTTACCGGAAATCCCTTTCGCTTTTATTGGCGCAAACCGCAGTGAGCCATAGAGTTCTTCCAGCGCCTCGATCAAATGGACCACTGGCTAGAGTGCCAAGTGGCAAAGAGGAAGTTGCGGGAGTTCCCTTCGATCGAGGCCCGAATGATCTACAGGGCTTGCTTGCGATACATGCGCGAAAAGCAAACGCAACAGGAGAGCGCCGAGTATATCTTCGGTCACAAACGTTCTATTCACGCTTACCTGGACCATGTCGATAAAATCTCCACGGAGCGTCGAGAGGCCTTCTACGAGATCGTGGACGATGCGCTGGATCTGGTATCGAGCATCTATGCGCCAGACCGGGAACTTATGTTCTTAATGCTGAACAGGATCGCCATCAACAGCCACGATGTCATCTGCCCTAAGAACTGGAGCATGGGAAGGTGAATGTGGTTTATGAACTATTTTCATTTTAATCGGGCGCCGAATTCTCCGTACGTCTTCTCGCCGCTGTCCGATTATCCCTCCATTGACGTCGGGTCTCCGTCACAGAGCAATATACATGGCGGGTTCGAAGGTCAACCATTCATGCGAAATCCACGATCGCTTCGTGCAACAGTTTTTCGGCAGGAATTACGCGATAATGGCATTGAAAACCGTCGAGGTACTTTGACTTTTCTGGCCTTGAGGCGAAAGCGAGGGATTCCTGTTCACAGCTCGTCTTCTGGGTGTCGGAACTGATAACGTTTTCGAACTACAGATAAACTCCGTGGACGATCTCAGCGTGCCTTACCTGCCCCTCATGATGGACGTCCACGCCCGTCAGAAGCATCTGAAAGACAATTACTACTTCGACTGCAAATGCTCCCGTTGCCTGTACGAGCTGGAGCACCCGACGGAGAATCTCTGTCCTCCTGATTACATTCCTCAGCTGGTAGACGCGCTCGAAGAAGACGAGCAGGAAATTGAGTTCAACGCCGACTATTTCACCCTGTGCAAGAATCATCTTGGGAATTTGTCTTCGGTGGCCGACTACGACTACTACAAACACCGGCTCCTCTACAATGCGATGTATGTCTCTTTCGCCCTGAATCGGTGCCCGGAAGGTATCTACTTTGGGTTGCGAGCCCTGAGAGCTGCTCTTTCCCCAATGGATTGCGAGCACATTCTGGTTGGACTCTTCAACGGAATGATGTCTGCGGGTTGGAGCAAACCGCTGCACCCGAAGTTTGCCGATTTCGTTTCCGTACTCAGAATCGGCTCTGACTATTTCACCACGGTTCGCGGCCCTGGCAATTCCATCGCTCGAGATATGCTCAAGCAGTGGTTCAAAGTGCAGTATCACATCGACGCACTGAAAGGTGAGAAAATCGAAGTATCGATGCCGGCAGCCCTGAAGCGAGTCGGTGCGGCCTGACTCTTCTGTCCTCAGGCCAGCGATCTTCATCCGAGAATGAGAACTATGAATAAAACAAGAGCACGATGATTCCGCGAGGTTCTTCGAGTCTTGATTTCACGCTCGAATTCCGATTCGCCCCGATTTGAGGGCCAGAAGTCTACCGAGAAGCCCGATCAGGCGGATAGAGCGAGGCGAGTCGAGAAAACAATTCATTACTGGATCCGGAAGTCATTACTAGAGGAGACTCGGCATCGATTATCCGGACCCGATCGTTGCTCGAGGCTCGCCGATGGCTCACCTTCACTGTCGCTTTTCCTCAATGCGGACGAGCCGCAGCTCTCTCGAATGGTCACGACCGAGCCGGGGGGCGGGGGGGGGTAGGGCGATCACTCGGCTGGATATCTCTGAATCTGTCTATCTATCTATCTCGTCCGAAGAGCTTTAGGAATTCAGGTATTCATCTTGAGGAAAGGCGAGCTTGTGGAACAACTATTCGAGGTTTTCGGTCGCGCGTCTCAAGTTGAATACAGCTCGCGGGATCGCTTTCCGAGGTCTCTGTTCCTCATAGTTGGATCCGCTGAGATGAACGATATCGGCCAGAGATTATTTCAATCAATTCCTGTTCACATCACGAGTCCTAGCACGGCGGATCTGCCGGCTCCGCCGCTTCGTTTGATACCGTAGAGAAAGAATTGTCCCCGCACCGAGCTCGCCGACCGTCTGGGATTCCGCTGCTCACAATCAGTCATTTCATTCCCTCAATACGAGCGAGCTCGGGGGGAGTCTCATGGGGAACTAGAGTCGCGTTTTCGACTGTCGTCAATCGTCTCTCGCGGAAAGGACGAAACTTGGGTAAGATTCAGTTTACTTCGATTCCATTCGATCGGCGGCCTCAGTCACAGAAAGCGAGTCCTTTAACTCATGCTGATGAAATGTGATTAAGAGTCGGTTTGTTCCGGGTAAGCGACGGACTCGATCGGTCAGCTCAGCACTCCAGGAAACGGTCGGCTCGCTTGTCTCTCTTCTCTCGTTGAGAGCTCGAGTTCCATCATCATACCGAAGCAGATTCTGGAGAAGACTTATTCATGGTCGGAAGGCAGAATGCTCGTTCCCTTCCACGTTCTCTGCTTCTCGCGATACCAGTCCGCGAGCAGGAGATCTTCAGTTGCGAGCGGGCGGTCGGGTGAGCAGAGGAAAAGCGCAGGAAATGAATCCGATTTGTAAACGTCATCCCTCCGTCTTCTGCGTCCGCGTCTCAAGCTCTTTCCGGCGTCAGCGCTGTCGTCGTCCGGGTGCTATCCTTGCTTTCCGTCTCCAGTCCCGACTCCTGGCGGGTGTTGCTCTTCTGCTTAGTAGTCAGGCAATCCTACTGCGGTAAAAACTTGTGGTTAGGAGCAATCGAACGGATAGGGAAGCGTCGGCTGTTGATTCGTCGGCTGAACTGAGCAACAAGGGGATGGCCGGGCGGCGGCGAATCAGATGGAACGCTAACGGGAAGACACCTCGCGAAACAGGTGGGATCCGAGCGGGAAACGAGTGAGAGAGGGAGGGCCACTGCAAAACAAAATGAAGCGGAAAACTGAGAGGCGAAGAGGACACGCATGTTCCTGATTGCTTCGATCGGTTCTTCAGTCGGTCGGTCGAGCAGGTGCTTAGGCGCTTCCAGCACTCCGGCAATCAAATGCGCGAATCTCTCGGCTTGCGATTTCTTCCTCGTCGCGTTCTCTCGTTACCGTGATTCACCACCACTCAGTCAGGCAGTCGGACAAGCGGCACGCCCGCCCGCGAGGTTTTTGCTCGTTGCGTTTTTGTGTACACCGGGATACTCATGGAAAGCCGGACGAGGAAAATTATGGTCCCCTCTCGCGATTGATCCATTCGAACAAGTTTGCCTTACGTAATGCCTCAGATAGAGCTGGTCCCGCAAGACGAGAGCTCTTTTCCGCCATTCTCCCCTCTTTTCTCCCGTGCTTCTGCGCTGCGACCGTGTGCTTGATCCTCGCGACTTCTACTCCGACCAACCGACGATAAAACGTCGTTTCGCCGAGCTTCATTGCCGTCTTCTCGATCATTTCGTACCTCTCCGTCTCTGTGCGTTCGAACTGTAGGATACGTACATATGGGCCATAGGGCGTCGAGACCTCCAGACTGAGACATTTGATCACTCCCGCCGATGTGTTTTCATCCGCGGAACTTGACCGCGGGGCGCCTTGTTCGCCGCACGCTCTCCTCTCGCTCATATCGCGGCGAGCAGTCCTCAGCGAATGTGGGCTCGGAGGGGGTTCGAACGCGAACGTAAGAAGCAGCCGTTCCGAGGGTTCCGACTCGAGGGAACTCAAATTCCAGGCGGCGAGTCTCACCTACACTCTTTGTCAGTTTTTCCTTGCTAAAATCCTCCCTGATTCCTCCGACTGGAATGCGTGTCGAGCTCGTTCTCGGTCGCCCGATACCAGATGGCAGAGAACTCGGGGAAAGAACTCGACCCCGGCTCTTGCGGAAGCGGAGAGATCCGATTGGAGTATTCCTGAAAACGAAGGAATAATCCTCAGTGAGAATCAGAGCTCGATTCTTCGTGATTGGCGTGAGGGGTCCCCGAATTATCTTCTCCAGGGGGAACTTGGATCGTAGGGAAGACCCGTGGAACGGAATCTTTGTATATCCGCTTCCTTGCAGATGGTCAGACCGCCGGGTTATGGTCGTAATTTAAGTTATTCACTCTCAAGTGGGGATATGCAGGAATTCCTGACTCGGGGGAAGACGCTCACTATTTCTCTCTGGCGAAACTGGCACAAGAACCTCGTCGGAGTTCCAAGACCCTGTCGGATGTCTTCGACTCACGAGATTCCCTTCTACGCCGAGTTGACTGAAGTACAATATCCGAGATTTCTTTGCGAATTTGGGTCAGCAATCATCGATCCATCGAGAGTTGGGTCGAGAGGGAGTAGCTAGCCGGAACAATCCGTATTGGAAGAAAAGCGATTGAAAACTGGAATCCGGAATGAAGATCCCGGGGGAGGTAATCAGGCGAGGAAAATACTAGCTCCCGAGGGAATCGCTGCGCAGATATTCTTCAGAACGTACGCGGAGCCCTGATTCAAGCAGAGGGAGCTACGGAGACACTTTTCCCGTGCGTGAGGGGGACGACGGTATCCCGCTTAACCCTGCGACGAACTCGATCCCAGGGGAGCTGAATTAGTATGCACTTTAGGAAGTGAAATCTACGAGTATGAAAATGAGGCATTTGGAGTCCAACTGCATCGTGGTGATGCTTCTGAGCTCGCAGGATTGATGACGCTGCATCAGAACTGTCCGACTCAATGTTCCAATGTTGACGTGCTGCCACGAAGGAATTCAGGCGGACAGAACGAGGCCAATGGGGAAGGGGCGGGATCGCGCACTCTCACCTCCAGCGCGAGCAGCAGTGCAGACCCAGCGAAATTGAAGTCCGGGGAGCTGAAGATAGATATAGAGGATTTCGAAAATGCGAGCGAGCGCCCGCGCTCTGAAGTAGTGTAGCATTAAAGCCGTGTATTCTGAGAGAGCCACGTCGTCGGATCTCGGGCGGTGCGAACGGGTGGAGCTTTAGTCGTCAGAGACAAATATTAGAGGTGCAACCTCATCACTTGAACTTTGCTCGCTCCATCCCTCAGCGCAGCGGTCTCATTTGACACACATTGTGCACCTGGCTCGCTTGGCGGTCGGAGGGTCGGTTGGCCGGTCCGTCCGTCCGAGCGACCGGCGAAGCGGGCGGCTCTCCTTCTCCCCTCGCCTCGGCCACCGCTCTCGAAGGAAATCTCCGCTCTACGCAAAATCATCTCTCGTGTCGAAAATGAAGGAATCGGCATCGCTTCCTGCGAAAAACGTCGTTGGCCGACGCCGACGCGCTGGTGGAGCGTCGCGACGCTCACGTTGCTCGTTAGATCGCCGCTGCCGGTCGAGCTGCCGAGCTCATCAGTTTCGGTGGGCGATTCGCACCATTGGACGATGCTCCGTTCGAGCAACGAGCGCGACTCGCTCGCTTGCGTGGACACGTGCGGAAAAACGTTCGGAGAACAGCCCTGGGCTCAGGGCTAGGGGAGGCGGTCGGCCGAAGGCGCGAATCGACGCGAGCTCGCAGCCGGCTCTTCTACGCCATCAATCGAGGCACATCGAGTCGCTACGTTGTTGACGGCGTCGGCTCTACCGATCGATTTGTGCTGAAATATTTTCGCGATTGCCCGAGCAATTAGGCAGTGTACCTCGCTGTTCTCGTTTTGGATTCACCCATCCAAACGGCAGCGTCGACAACAACGATGACGACAGCAGGTCGTCGAGCCCCAACTCGGCACGGGAGGGACGCAAGAATTTCCAAACACACATGTTGCGTGCTCCCCTTCTGGAGTATTCATCGGCGAGCGGGCCCTGCACGTCAGATTGTCGGTTCTTCCCCTGTCTGTTCTTGCGTCGGTGCGTCCGATCGTCTGTCGGAGCGTCGTCGGTCGGCCGGTTCGCCTGTTGGACATGCTGGCTGCCAATATCCTTCCTCTTTCCGTCCTTTGCGGCTGGAAGTCCAATAGGGTACCGGCTGCCGGGGGCAATGATTGGCAAAGCGAAGAACCCTGTCGGATAGTTGTCCGTGGCTCGCCCGCTTGCTCTTCTGAGCGGATGGCCTGAAAGAAGCGGGCAGCAAACAGGCACGCAGACAGCCCGTCCGTCCGGAGAGTTACAGACTCCGTGAGAAATCGAGCGAGAGAATCAAAGAAGGAAATTTGCCGCTCCGCTCGCTCTTCACATTATCCAATACAACACGAAGGAGACGCTCTCGCGAATCAGACAGCTCGCCTGACTGCCTGCCTGGAGCGAGCCAGCCTGTCCGCCATCTCGCTCGCTAGTTAATACTCAACTTTCTCTCTGTTTGATCGATGGCTGGAAGCGTCTGTTGAAGGGCCGCGTGGAGACGACTGTCAACTGTCGGAATCCGCTGGAATATTCGCCTCGATTCGTTTCTCCTCGATATAGTACTCGAGCGGCATCAATCGCTCGGAGCTAAGGTGGGGTGAAGAATCCGAGACGTCCGTCGCGGGATGTTTCGTTGGGAACAGTGGAGGAAAGGCTGCGTTTTCCGGGGAAACAAAAAAATGCCTTCGGGCTGCTTCATCTCCAGGAAGAGCCGCTGCTAATTTGTGTCTTTTTTGGGTCCAGCTTGTTTGCCGAGTAAACTGAAACCTTGAGCCTGAGATCAAAGCGTCTCTTAACTCTCCTCCGTCAGACGCCTTGGGCGACACTTTGGCACTTGACTTGGGACGATTCCAACTTTCTACCAGTGATGCTCTTTTCTCCTCCCGTTTTTCCCCCTCCTTTTTTCGTCTCTCATCCGGCCGGTCGAGAGACCCAATCGAGACTGATAACTTGGCGATCAGGACGAACTTGGATGCGGTGGCGTGAAATCAGAACAAGAGGAGCCTTGACTTGCCGAGCCCGAGCAGTTATTCATCTCTGATCGAACCTATCGGCACCCAGAATCCTGACTGACCTTGACGCCAACGGATATCACGATTTGAGCCACATATTCGGAGGCGAGCTCCCGAGCTCCCACTCTGACCTCGGAGATGGAATGGAGGGAATCTTGCATAATGCAGAACAATTATGGTTGAGACGTAATTCCTCTGAGGGAACGTTCGGTTTTGGATCCAGTGCTCGAGCAGCTTACTCTCGATGCGGATGAGGCGCGACACGGAGCTGGGAACCTCATTGACGCTCAATTTAATAGGAATCAAATTGACACATACAGTACGTAGAACCTCCTTGTAACGGACCCGGATATTCAGGCATGGACTTTTGCTTATAGCAAGGGACCGATCGCACGTTCGAACCGAGCCTAGAGGATCTCCCGCTTGGGCCGACTCGGCTATAGCGGACCCGATAACGGACTCTCGGTTGAAACAGATTAGTGCCTCGGCGACGGTCCTCCAATCTACTCCAACGCTAATCAAATCGGTCATAAGGACCTCTTCTTGCGAGTCGGACGATTCGCGAATTGCTCGCATGCGTCTCGCCCCGCAGACTTCAGCGGTAGTCTTTACGATTCTCGCGTCCCATTGTGTATCGGAGCCAATGTTCGGATACAACGGACCCTCATGGCCGGCCCTTTGAAGTCTCTCATAACAAGGTCCCGCTGTATATACGCAGGAGTGTTATCCGCTTTGCTCGTTCGACCTCGCCGTTAGCGCGACATGGTCTCGAGTCTCTCTCTGAAGCCGACGATTAACTTCGCGGAATCCGAGATCCCAATACGATGCCGACGATGCAGGGAGACAAATCTATTCTGGAACTTCTCCAGCACTCGAACCTTCGGAAGCGACATCCATCTTCGGAGGAGATCGCTCTCCGGCTTCGGTCGCCGTTGTGACGATCGCTGAGTTGATCTCAGGAACTGTTTCCCGAGCAACAATTCTCCAGAGGTCGTGAAAACTCGTCTGAATTCTTGCCGTTCGGATGGTGTTGCCTGGGCAGCAGTGGAAAGAAATTCCATCGATGGAACTATCTCATGCAAATATCGCGGAGGGAACAATCTGATCTCCAGGACGTCTCCGCTCTAGTAGACAGAAAACTCCCCACGGTCGGAGCAATCACCGAGCCGACGAGAATCACTGAGCCTGTCACAGTTTGACCGCGATCGGCCCCAGACTCATGACCGCAGTGTCTGGGAATCCGTTCCGAAATTCCGCACCAACGGGAAATCGCATTCTTCAGTCAAGAAATCGCCCAGGGGAACTTCCAGGGATTCAAGGAATGTTTCGCCACCTCAAAAGCGCGGGCGGATTTCGGAATTTCTCAGAAGCAAGAACGCACCATATGAGTATCTGGCTGGATCAGATTTACGAAAAATTCATCGATTGTTGGAGAGGGAGTCTTCCCAGACAGTGTTCGCTGCGAGGACCCGTTTCGGGAGCCTTTCGCTCGCTGTGGCTGCCTTCCGACATTTTCGAAGGAACGAGGACGTGCGTCTCGAGGGGCGAGTACTCCTTCACGGAAGCTGACTTCAGCCATCCGCTACGTTCTCACCCCGAGCCGAGCGAATCCTCTTTGATAAAATTTTGTTTAGCCAAATGTATCAGATGCTCAGCGGAAGGGCTGGTATGCCGATGGTATGCCGATTCCAAATCAGACAGAGACGAAAAAGGAAACGCAGGCGCCAGCTCAGCTCTGAGTAAAGCATCAAGTTATTGAGGAGAGGATTGCATCGAATGATTACTGATGAAGGCAAAAAATAGAGTTGAAGATTTTCATTCTCCATCCTCTAACACCAATCATTGTGGAATGCCGCCTCGATATTGACCAAAATTCGTATCTATCTGACGCGGTGCTATGAAACTTGGACTCGAGTCAATTCGGGCGTAGCGTAAGCTCAAGCGCAGCGAGAGCGCAGAGGTAGTTTGAGCGCGAAAAATGCCATCGGCATTTTCGAGCCTTGAAGCAAGTTTCTCCGCAGCGTCGCCTTCCAGGTGTGGTTCGCCTATAAAGCTGAATTAGTGTTCACTTTCAGCCTTGGGCGAACCGAATACGTCCCCCACGCCACGCGGTATCCAAACTGAGGTTTGGTTCGTCTGATATGGTCATAGCTACCCCGTCTTGGGCCTGACCTAACCTTGTCTATCCCTGCTCCGGGGCATGTCATAGATCCCAAGAAGCTTCCGATTCAATGTCGTCTCCTCGAAGTTGATCACGCTCGTCGCTAAGATCGCTGTGAGCTGAAATGAGCTCTGGGCTCAACCTCACGTACGCTCAATACGATGCGCCCAGGTTTAGTACCTCGCGCTCAAAATGAAGCTGCGCTTAAACTCACGTGAGCTCAAGTCTACGCTGCGATCTACTTTGCGCCGAGACTTACGCTGCGCCGAAATTCCAGTCGCTTGTGAATGCAGGGCTCTGACGTGAGCATGGATGTGAAGTTAGGCGTCTCCGTTCTGGGTGTCCACCAGCTGAAGTTTTTACCGAGACAAATTCGTCCCCCGAGGGAGCGGCCTCCAGCGTGGAATAGACTTCAAAAGACAGCGTGTATTTCTCTATTTCATTTTCCACAGCTACATACATCGGAGCACAATCGAGGCGACGAAAATTCGTATGCATCTAATATGTCTAGCGGGATGAATTCGATGGCGAAGATGAATCAGATGGAGTCCCGAGTTGTGACGAGTGTGTGACGACGCCATGAGGTGGCAGTAACGTCGCTGTGGCGTAGCTCCTTGCTGTACAGGGGTCCCCATAATCGCACGACGAGGTACGCAGTCCTCCATCAGAAGAACAACGAGGTGTGGCCTCGGAGCTCGGATATGCTTCTGGGAGTATTTCTCGGAATCGCGGGATAATAAGATGCTGGCTCTCGAGAGTCTACGTTCTCCGACGACGCCAAAATCGCCATGGTGGCATGGCCATCGCTCTCACGGTGATGATATTCCTGCTCTCGCGCCTAATCCTCATGCATATCCTATCGCCCGGGCTACTTCCGACAGAGCGGGGAATACCCCAATGGATCGGATTCCTGGATTTGGGGTCAATCGCTTTCTTGTTGATCTCTCCCCAGATCCGAGATTGCGATTCTTCTGCTGCTGCAATCCCACTTCACGATAAGGTGTTGAGATCAGCCCGATTCCCGTATCGCTGGAAAGAATTAGGGAGTCCCTTCGAAGTCAGTTCCCAAGCGAACAAAAGCCATTTTCTCCAATGGGATCGAACCCATAAGAACTTCGTATCGGATCATCCGATCGAATGTGGCGCATCGCTGATATTTTTGAAAGGAGAGGTTGTTCAAGTTTCGCACAGAGACGCGGCGGAGACGTCGGTGGATAATAGTGCCGGCTCGCGGAATCGTTCGTTACGATCTTATCCTAATGAATAATTCAGTTTCCGCAAGAGGTTTCAGACTGTCCTCAGAGCGATAAAATATTCATAGCATCTGGCTTTTTGCTAGTAAAGGGTAAATCTGATACAAAAGACTAGTTGTCACTCTGTCTCATGCAAAGCGGCTAAATCGTTTTTCTCCTGTTACACTTGAGGCCGGACGACGTCGACCGAGTCCAGAGAGGAGACGGCCGTCTTTAATTTCCACACGAGTAAAGTGAATTTTCCTCAGCCGGCGACGGCTTACATGGCAACAAATTCTAACGAAAAGCAGTCTTTCTCCCGCAGAAGTCTTAAGTGATTTAGGACCTATTTCTTTCACTGGCACCACCATCATCACCGCTACCCCCACAAAGAGGACGTCGACCAGACCAACCAGGGCCTCAGCCGCTGCTGCCGCCGCGACCACCGCCACTGAAACCAGCCAAAGGCAAAGACCGCCCGGGGCTCTTTCTGTTGCCGCCTGCCGGGGCCAACGCTCAGGAGACTAAAATATAACAGTGTGTCTCTCTTATCGGCTTTCTTGGCCAGGTTAGCCAAAAAGTGTAAGGGCGACAAGGACGGTGAGCGTCGACGCCTACAGCAAAAGAGCTAAATTCGAAAAGCGCTACCTCCTTGCCGGGGAGGCTATTTTCCCTGCCAAGGAGGCAGGGAGGGGAGCAAGCGCTCTATTCGTAGTACATTTACGCGAGCGCCCGACTCTGGAGCGCGGAGACTTCCGGTTTATTTCATTGATGGTAACATCTGCAATTACGATCTTACGTTGGCTATCGTAGGCCAGACGATACATCGACGGCTCCACAGGAGGAGGAAGTTGAGATCGGAGAGCATCGGCTGGTTGGCCAACCAGGCGGCCAACAGAGCGAGCAAGTGGCCGACGGATCCGAACAGGGGGGGCCATTTAACCTCCCGTCCGTACAGGATCTGCTTTTCTTGCTCCGGCTGCAGGTGCAGTTCCTCAAGCAAGGGAAGAATTGGTATTTAATCGAGTTAAAGCGCTCTTTCGGCTGGCCTCTGTTTCTCTACGCGTGATTCAATCAAGAATGATCGCAAAAGTCTTCGCTGCTTCTCCCTCTGATGCGGCGGCGGTCGCTACTGCTCCCATGGCCCTTGACGCCATCCGCCGGCCGCGGCTGCTCGGGCTTGAACAACATCCGTCAAGATGGGGCCATTCTCAATCAATTTTGTGAAGTTATCGATTAACTTTGTTCCGGCGGAGAGCAGCCGCGGCGGCGGCAACGAGAGAACCGGTGGCGGCGGCGGCGGCAGCAGCAGCGGCGGCGGCGGCAGCAGCAGCGGCGGAGGCGGCACCATCAGCAATGGCATGTCTTGCAGTTTCGTACAAAAGAGGAACAACATCCCGTCAACTCGGACGCAGAGCAACTTTTGAACGGCTCGACCCGGATAGAAAGGGGATCGAAAGAACACTATCGATGTCGATCCATCGGAGCTCACCCCACCGGAGGGTGATGGATTCCTGACGCCCGTGGTAAGGAGAGACGCGCGCCAGCTATCTCATCCGAAGACAAAGCCGCCTCGCCTGGGCCGGAAGACTCGTTCCAGCATCATCGCATGGGTATTGCATTTCGGTCTGTGTGTCGCTTTGTCTTGGACTCCGGGAATCGTGCCGAGGGCACATCGCGCATCATAGGGCGTCTGGGAATCCATGGAAAACCCCGCCCCCCTTTCAAGTACTTCCCGACGGCCGATCGGATCTACTCCAAGCTCAGATATTCTGGCAAGCTACTGCGGGCGCAATCCGCGCCGGGGATAATAGTTAAGTGTTTGGTTTGAAGCAACTACCCGATATGCCCTCATTAGAGTGGATTTACTGGAATCTTCGTTCCAGAGAATGGGAAGTCTCTTGAAGTTCGTCTTCGTTCTTATCTCAGGCGGATTCCTTCGCGACGCATCGATCGGTCGTCATCCCGAGAGAAGAATCCAACTAATCGAGCCCCCGGCCAGCGGGCGTGCGAGCGAGCGAGCCAGTGATTCCCGGCGAGAACTCCGTCCCCACGCCCACTGAAGAATCGGTTCGGGACGTTTCCCAGGTACACGAGCTGCAAAGATCTGCTCTCGACTCTCTAGAGGAGTGGGATCTTTTTTGTCCTCTCTTGCGGATATCGTCGGACTGATATCTCAATGATTCGTCGGTCGACTGAGCGCCCTAAAAATGAGCGAGAGAGCGCAGGAGATCGTCTCAAAGTGATAGTGCCTCCGCACCACCACGGCCAACGACGGCGGCAGCCAAGAGAGTGCGTGTAGATTTGTCTAATAGATAACAGCAGCGGCAGCACCGGCAGCCGCGACATCGTTGGTCGTTGACGTTGGTCGACGAGGACAAAGACGACAAGGCTAGTTTTTATGACGACACAAAACCTTTCCGCCAAAGAGCGGCCTCATCCTTTCGTGAAATCATCGCTGCTGGCGGACAACCATTACGGATTTCCATAATGTTCGTCCATTTGGCTACTGTGAGCTATTTCGGTGCCGCTGTCGCTGCTGTTCCTCCACCACTAGAGCTACGTAAGCCGCCGTGAGCGGTTCCTCTCCCATCGTCCCCATTTCCCTACGAACATCGCTCTCGTCTTCCCACCTCGTTCCTAGACTCCGTATCCACTTTGCCGAATTCTGATGCATGGACGTTGTAGGTAGGCCGTCGGGGGTTCTGATTCGGCCAAGCGGGGATACGAGGAGCGGAGAGCGGGGACATCGCGCCGTCCGCTAATTATACTGATAATCCGGCCTCTATTTTTATAACGATGTTTAATATCTCAAGCTGCTACTAGATCCCAAGCTGCTCCGGGCGATCACGAACCCTGCGCTGCGGCCCCGGAAATCATATGCGCCTTTGACTCCGAGCGCCTGCTCGACCGTTCCATTCGCCCCGGGTGAGGATCGACCGATTCGAAGTTCTTCTCCGATTCCATCGACTCCGACTCCTCATGAAGTCAGTGTTGGTCGAATGGAAACCCGACACTTGACAATAGGCGTTTTTCGACCGATGAAGATTTTTTTTCTGCTCCGCCTCTGAATGGACCAAGGAGCCCCCGGCTTTCTCGGAGTCGCACTTCTCCTCGCGCTAATTCTTCCTTTTCCCCGGACTCGGAATGAGAAACTCGCTCTCCTCCTTGCAGTTGGCTTGAGGAGGCGGCTCACGATATCAATGGACGATTATTTGAAATGCGAGAGGGCACGCGAGTTCATCGTTAGAGCCGCCGTTCGTTTTTCCTTAGATTGGACAATGGATGGACTTCACCGAATTAGGTCGTCGCTCTCCGGCCGGTCGGCGGGCCGGTGTGCCGGTCACTTAGCCTGTCAGTCCTTCTAGGGAAATGCAATCCAGGTTGGCGGGCCAGCTTGAAGCTCGCCTCTTCTAGTCTTATCGACGCGAGGCTTCTCGTGTGCTCATTTGTCTTGCAGGATCGTTCCTTCTCCGGAGAAGCATTACCTCGCTCCCAGTAGACGTTCTCCTCTAATGAGGAATGTCGATTGTTTCGAGATGTGGCTTCTCCCCTGACAATGAGCGGGACGGCAAAGTCTGCATCTACGCGTCGATTCGAAGAATCGCAATCTCTGCCGAATGTTCCGCCGCGGTGGATCTCATTCATGTCGAGAAATTGAAAAGAAAGGGGGAAAGTCCAACTCTTTCTAAACTTGCTCACTTGCCTATGAATCCCCAGTCACGCCCTTTATGCAGAGCGGAAAAAGTTACGGAGATCTGCATCGCCGCCGAGGCGAACGTGGGAGTTCCTGAGAGCGATTCCGGAGAGAAGACGCTCCCAGGGAGGCGAAACTCGTCGTGAGAATGATTGCCTCCGTGACGAGGCCGACCACGAACACTGAGCCGAGACAAGCGGAAGATTGTTGCGGTCTGGGCCCCGTTGTGAAAAACCGACGCCGGCAGTTGGGCCAGTGGTTGGCGCGCCTCCCGCTGCCCGCGCAAACGTCCATTTCAGTTCGCGACTTCACTCCGTGACATTGGTCGGCGACTCTCCCTCGTCAATCCTTTTCATTGGAGGCCGCTTTTGGTCCCCGAATTCAACTCTTGAAGGGTCTCGTTCTCGCCTCAACCTCGGGGAAGGCTTCTCGGACGAAAGGCTCTTAATTCGAGTCGCCTATATCCGTGTATGTAGCCACGTATCGTTTTGGGGATCTTGATCCCGCTCCCTCGTGGGCTGAAACCTGGATAAGCTCGACTTGCGCTGGCCGTAAGCTCGGACCGGATGACGCTGATGCCGTGTCGTGACGGCATTTCAGGGGAAATGTCGTGCTCACGATAAACCGAAGGCTCATATCGAATCCGATGAGCATAATAGGGGGAATGCAACGCCTCATTATCGATGACGCGCCTGTCGGTGTACTGGTATGCGGACAAACGTGTCAAGCCCTGAAGCGTGGCCAATCTGAATAGGAAATTGATAAATCTCGAGGGCTGCCGAAATGCTACACCGGATCGATATGCCGGCGCCACACCCCCGCGGATTCCCGACAGGTGGGAATAGGATGAGCGAGGCTGACAGATCCACTCCTGGAAGTCGAATCCGATTCGGAATCATCATCAGGGCACCGAAGATCCTGTCGGAGACTGCTCTCGGTAGAAAAAAACACGACCCTCCTGCCCTGTCTCTGGAACGCCCGAAAACGCTCTCCCTGTTTGGATAAGTGGGTATTACAAACGAGAAGCTTCAGGACACGAGATTCGAGACAGCGAATCACCGACTTCCGACTTCAGAGCTCCATGAGCACGCGGACACGAGTTATTGGGCAGAAAGCACGAAGAAGAGTGGGGGGAGCGCCATCTCTTTTTCCCTCCCCTCGTACGCGGTAGAAGTCCCTCCTTTGAATGCGCCATTCAGTTCTTTGACAAATCGTTCCCCACTCGAGATACCCTGAAGGGATTCGTGGCTGCCGTTATCGGCTCGACAATGGTTATGGAGCCGGGATTCCGTCGGAACGACTCCGACGGATAAGTTCAAGACTTCCGTCAACGTCTCCTTCGATTCGGATAGCTCGTGCCTGCCGCCACGAATCGATACGCGGACAGCCGCGACCGGGATTGGAACGGGGCTCGACACTCGATGGGTCGGAAGGAGTTTTGCACATGGAATCATTCAGCGTGCGGTCAAAATAGTTAGCTCCATCCGACGCCTTCGTGACACCGTGCGCGACCGCGCTCGCAGGTTCTCGCGAACGGTGTGGGAGTGAACCTCCAGGAGCGCTTCAGTGACTGGTCTCCGTAGTGACGAATTCCGTGCCTGACCGGAGTCGGCAGGGCCGAGTAGGCGCTGCTCCGGGACCAACAGAAACGAAGAAGCAGCGGCTCCGAAGTAGACAAATAGACGGTCCCCGTCCGTATCCAGATAGGTCCTTGGAGAGACGGTTTCAATGACGCGTTCTCTACGGGCGAGCTTCGTAAGTGTTCCAGTCTGCTCGCCGCTCCGATGCTCACTCGGTGTTGGCCCGTGACAATTTCGGAACGATCGCTCCGTCTAATTGCGCCGCACTACTCCGTATATGGACGCTCAAATCTTGCTAGAGGCTCGTTCACATGAGCTAACCGAGGGAGCCCTTTAGACGCTACGAGCATCTGTGGCAGCCAACTCGGATGGGTTCAGGTAGTTCTCTGCCTGGTCGCCATCCGGGCTCCATCGACGGAGCGGCGTGGAGCTCTTTCGACGGTCACAGGAAGAGCGGGCATCTCAATGTGATATTTCTTCTGCGGGACTCGGATAGCCGACTCGCACGAAGAGCAACAAGGGACTGGGCTGGATGAACGAACGAACGAACGAACGAACGAGGGGAAGAATGTATCCTATTGAACAGTGACAACAAGCGAGGCATCCGATAACGAGTTGATAATCCGCGACTTGTTCCAGTTCGGTTAAGGGTATTCGATTCGGAGCTGCGCCCCTTCGCCCGCCGTCTTTGCACGACTATGTCCCTCGTGTGTGCTGTAGACTAAAGATCTCGGCTATTCGTTACACAGGCTGCACTGCACGCGTCATTGCATGTTACTATACGCAAGCCATTATAGGCCGCTTTAGCGAGTTTTGCATATCAAATGTGCTTATCTCGGACCCACGGACGGACAGACAGACTGACCGACGGGAGCACGGTCCGACGTCGGGTCGGCCGACGGAAAAAGCGGACGCACGGACAGGCGCGCGGACTGCAGCTGCCGCCAACGAGTGCAAGAGTGCTCCGTAGAGATATGAGAGCGAGCCCGTTAGCGGGCTGAACCTACTGACTGACCAAGCAAGCAAGCGACCCACCGGCCGACCAGCCGCCGCGTCGGTCTCGCCGATGTTATTCTGCGAATTACTCCTTTTCTGACCAGCCTCTCTCGCACCTGGAAAATTGCTACAGACTCTCGCCTGATTATCCTCTTTATCCAACCAATTATTCCACCCTCAAGGACCTAGTTAAACTTTCGCGATTTCCACCTGCCTCGTTTCCTTTGAATGCTCCATCCCGCCACTCTGATTGCACTGGATGGTTCGCGTATTCCGACCATCGGATTCGCGAATCGACAGATCTCCATTGCTCGTGATGGTGAGCGAATCGTGGCCCACGAGTCGAGAGTCCTAGAATCATTCGCTCCACGCCCCCGTGGCAGCAACTCGGACATCATCCGGTCGATTCGAGGGCTTCGGTGGTTCGGGGTTGTTCAAATCTCTGCCAGAGCGCAATATCTGTGAAATATTTCTCTTTCTCGCAGATAACAGAAATGATGAGCTCTCCCGACGGCGGTAATTGCCCCTTGAAGTGTTCCTCGCTTCCCGTTCCGTTCCAACGCATGTTCCCTCATGTCGGTCCGAGTTTCGCCCGAGATTCTTGCTTCCTTCCCGATTGCAGGCCACGGTTGGAGTGAGGGCGTGTTCTGCGGAGCGTCACCGACCCAGTCGAAACTCGAGATACACCGAAACTTTCACCCGACGCACTGCGGAAGAGGTTCCAGCGCCTCTCACGACTATGCCATATTTCCCGAATATAATAATTCTCCTCAGAGAGGTCATGCGAGGATCAACCCATATTTTCTTGGGAGCGCGTAGTGGGTCGCAAACCCCATTTCTTCCCGCGGATGAGTTTTGCAGACAGTATATAAACATATGTATCTATGTATTTGATTATATTATATGTTGAGGGTCGACACGGCGAACAGGGTGAAGGTGGAAGCCTCCTACGGAGGTATGTTAGCGCTGTGAACACGGTTTGTGCCGGTGGAACAGTTAGCCAAGCAGTGGCCGGGTGGTTCGCAGCCGCCTGCATAACTTTGATTGATCGGAATATGCCTTCCCGCATATATCAGTCCAGCGAGCCCTATGCGGCACGAGTATCGATGAGAAGAGCTCGTCAGACAGGGATATTTCTCTGTCGAGTATTCAATGAGGCCACTCAAGCAGGCGAGCTCAGCGCACTCCCTGACCTCGTATGCATTACGTAGGGAATCGGATCAGTCTACCGATTGCTGTCGCGATCGATGACTTCTGTGAGAAAGGACATTCTGTCGAATCCGTGTGCGATTGTCTCGCCGCTCGAGCGACTCGTGCTGCCCGGAGCTCTGGAGCGTCTTCGAGATTCTCTGGTCGCGAGCTTCGCTTACGGACTGGAATCCGGCAAGGCCGCTGAGCAGCGCCAATACAGGCCCATGATTCACGCTGAGAGGCAAACGTATCGAGATCACTCCGGTCGACATCCGATCATCACGGGGATCGGAACGACGGCCGTCCGGCGGCGGAGGTGCATTATGGTTCCATTGACGGGGCGATACCGAAATTCGGTGCACGTTTTTATTGTCTCAGGCGAAGCCTCGATCCAGTGGTGGTCGTCTACTTCTCCGTCGTCGTCGTCTTCCCTAGTCTCCTGGCTCGCCGAGCGCCACCAGTGCACATGGCGCCACGGGACAATCAACATTGGCCAAACTATTCATTCAGGGCACTGCCCACTCCGCGACCGGCTTCAGTTACCTTGCCTGCAGCGAGGAGAAACGCGCGAGTGTATTCATTGCGAACGGGACGTGGCCTGCGTAGCCAAAGTCTTCGGTCGAGTGGCCTCCAATGGGCGACCGGCCGAGCGAGCAACCTCGGAAGGCTAGGACTGTTCGAGGTAGGTGGGCATCCACGGACGAGTCTCCCCGATGGAGAAAGATACACCTCCTGATATATTCGGCTCTTGTTTGTTCGTTCGTACTTCTCTCCGTCCGTTCGTTCGCTCGCGAATTTCGATGAGGAGGCAACAATGCACAAGCGAGCGAGCGACCCATCGACCGACCGAAAAGCCGACCCTGACTCCCACGCCCCGCGCCGTCCGCAAAGACGCTCCTATGAGGATGACTTTCCTCGATCGGAGCGCGATCTGGATTCTGGTCAGACTCCGCATTGTCAATCGGTGGCTGCTACTGACGATGAGTCAGATGATATCATCCAGGTTTATCTCGGTATCTGTAGGCGCTCACTTCGTGCGAAAGTTGAATGGACCCATATCTCATGACTCCCGATGTCCTCCCAGTCCTGGTAAGGTGCTCCTGTATTGAAGAGACAGGCTTAAGCTTGTTCGAGCAGAGCTCTAGCTACGACTCGAGCTCGATTCGCGCCTCGCCGCCTGCAAGATGTTGGTTTACAGAGTGGTTGCTCCTCTCGGTGAGGGGCCTGTCATGACCACTTAGGCCGTCTTTTGCTCTTACTCTCGACCGTAACTCGTGCTGGCTGTCGCACTGTTGGTGAATGGTGACGGTGGCTCCGCTAACGGTCTTGGCGATTTCGGGCTTCCTGTCGGATGCACGGGACTTGGGAGCTTCAACACCTGCTCCATGATGGGCAGCCAGCGGGGAATCAGATGAGAGCATCGCGACTGGAACTCGCAGAATTTAAGAAGTTGTCTTCTCCCAAGACTCGAGAGGAGCCCCGAGTTGACAACGAGAGTGGATCCTTCCGAATTACCGCATCGTCGATCAGTTCCAACATCGGTGGCTACTGATGATGATGTTATGCTCCGCAGACATCGGCTTGATCGGAACCGGACACTGCTCCTCATTTGAGCGATTCGCCGAGAGTGCGCCCGGTGTTTTCAGGCAAGAGGCTTCGTGTCATGATCAGTGTCATAATCAGCGCCGGGGCTCGATGAAACAAGGGTGGAACCGAATTCCCATGAGCCCCCCGCTTGATAGGAGCCCCGCATCGGAAAAGTTCGAGGGAATACGAGCCTGGGTCTGCATTGGAAGATGGAGGCTCCGCGGAAATTAAAAAAAAAAATACGTTGAGACTCTCTCAAATACATACATATGCCTACATCGTTCTCGGGAGCAAGTCTCCTCGCAGGGGGCAGTCAATCGTACATACAGGGACAACTCGTCTATTTCTCGCCGATTCGTTCGAAATGCTGGTACGAGGTAATCCTGAGGAACTAAGCCACCTCGACTGGCTCATTGAGAACAACAAAATCGATCGAGGAGGAAGCAGAGCTGGCGTCAACGACCGCGATGAAGGAAAAACTCGAACGAAGATAGAACAACAGGGTCCCGAGCTCTCGAGGAAACAATGGACGTCGAGAAAAACCGACGAAAACCGAATGGGCGAGCGTGCAGGAGAGAGAGAAAGAGTTCCCCATGGAGCGAAGAAAAGACGGCGGGAAAGGCGCATGGGCGCGAGCGAGGGGAAGCTACGAGACATCCTTCAGAAAGAGAAAGATAATGGAATAGCGTAAGAGAGCGAGCAGACGCAAGAAATTCTATGCTCGAGAGAACAATACTTCGCGAAGCATTTTTTTCTGTCGTATGCTTTGCAAGAAATTCGCCCATCAACAAGTCTCGAGCCGGAAGCCGAGGCGCGGAACAATCGAGGACAATCCGCAGCGAGAGTTCACTTTTCATGAGCTCCGTGCGAATGAAGGATCGTAACGCCGATCATTGGCTACGATTCTTCCACATACGAGTCCTCTTGCGATTCCTTGCTCAGGATTCCGGTCCGACAGATGCGGAAGTTCCGTGAGGAAAACCTTAATCGTAAGTCCAAGCTCCGTAGAGACCATCTGACGGCAGCTCGCCCTATGCTCAGAGGATTCCAGCGCTCCCGAAGATCTCATCGATGTATGAGTGTCCCTCGTCTGAAGCTTCAGATTTCAGTTCGGCGCAGCAGAAAACGCTTCATTTTGCAATAGGGTTGAATCAAACGGATGGCTTTTGTCACTGTAGCGTCGGTGGAGCCAGCCGGGATCGACGACGCGGCTGTCTTCTTTTCAAACAGCACTTCACTTAGTTTAGAGTTTGAACAGCGCCCGCAGAAGCTGCGACCACGAAAATTAGTTGCAACATAAGAAGGATGAAGGGAAAGGAAGAAGCTGTGTATTTTCTCCGAGAGAGAAGAAGCAGATGAAACTTAAAACCCTTCCTCGCTGTGCCCCCGCCCGCCCGTCTGTCCGCTCACTCAGATAGACGATCACTTCGCGTGAAAGCGCGATGGTCCTCGATTTTTGCGAAGGCGGAGCTTACCGCCAAAAACGTTATCTATAAGACAAATCTCAACCCAACCGGGAAATCTTTGGCACTATCTGTCGCCGTCGTTGTTGTTGTTGCGGCTGCCTCTGTCATGGTTCCCGATGGGACGAATAGAGAGGCTTTATCTTCGCAAGACGAAGACTTCGAAGATTGCGCAAGACGGTTCAAATGCTCCGAGGACCGCTCTGAGCTTGTCTCGGAAAGAGAATCTATCCTATCCGGATACGGGCGAAAAACTCGTACGGAATAGGGGTCTCAACTTTTCGTTGATAAATAGAAGGAAGTCGATATCCGAACCTCTCGGAACGAGTATAGCAAAGCCCCGCACTAGGAGTCCGAGCGGTTTCATTAAGGTTCGTACGCGGAAATTCGAAACGTGGGAGCGACTTATCAGCGAGATAATCCTCCAGTCGACCTTGGTAGCCTTATCCCGCTGTGGTCGCACGATTTAGCAAAGGAAACGGACTCTCGGATCGAGAACTTCAAAGAGTATCGATTCGGAGAGAACTTCCGAACGAAGACTCGCTACCTACCGTCGGCGTGGCCCTTCGGCGCACCAAGTCCTCGCGAGGTCTCGCCCCCACAGCACGGGAAGCGTGCGAGTGATAATACTCGAAGTAACGACTCCGCAGCCAAGGGAATCGGCCGGCTGTACGGTCTTATTGGTCGGATGATGCCGTAGATTGCGACTCGGTGCCGCAAGAATGAACTTTGAGAAATTATTCCGACGAGAGATCGCATCCTGAGAGGGCTAGTTCTCCGAGAATTTTCGCTCCGATCGATATGATCGTTCAATTAATCTAGCGATCGATCATTCCGTTCGAAGGAGCAGTACGAGGAAATTTCGCGGTGCTCCGGAAGACTCGCGACGCGAGAATCTTGGCCTGGCGGAATCGATGCTCATCAAAACTGGCCTGTATTGCGTGGAATCCCGACCTGGCTGATTCCTCTAAGGTTTCTTGAATGGATGTTGCGGTCGACCGCGAATCGAGAACGCAGACCGCGGTTACTATTCTCCGTGAGCTCTTGTATAGCCGGTTATCGACGAAGAGATGAAACGCCACAAGGTCCAAACGATCCTTTGGATCGCTCCCAGAGCTCAAATTTCTGCGCATCAATTGGCGACAGAGCGGATCCCGAATCGATCCCGGCCCCTAAGTGAGCTCAATTCCAAAACTTATAACCTCTCCCGTGCCGTGCACCTGGCGGATTTGCGTAGGTTTACTCATCTCCCGCCAACATAATGGACGTGCAATGTCTGTGTGTCAGTTCGCACCTCATCTTCTGCTTCACTCCGAAATTCCCCACCCATACGGGCCCTCTAGGAAAAGACGAAAAAGTCCAAGTTTTTCCCCGGTCTGCATTGTGGCTGTGTCATGACGTCATAGCATCTTCAAGATGGCGAATAAGCGCTGCACTCATTGTCGGTCAGCGCGTGATTCGAGATGGCCATCGATTGCGATAGAGCTCTTTCGATCGCTACGGACCTCCCGTTTCAGATCCGGGATTATTACTTGACGATCTGCTATCCGTATGCTAACATCAATTTTTCGTTTTCGGAAATGGCTGCCGAATCCCACCATCAGGCATTGGTCAGGGATGTTATCCATCCAGAAGCCGAGATCGAGATCGAACGAGTTCCGAATTCGGGCCTCCGAAGCGGAAAGCGCGCACACAGGAACCAGCATAACCTCAGTGATTTTCGTCGAACGAACGCTGACCAACGTCTCGCACGCCGCCGTCCTCTATCGCCAGTCGCCACAATTCCCTGCCGCTGCGAGCTTCGCGGCTCTGAGCTCGCCCAAAGACTGTTCGAGACGACGGAATGAGCAAGATTGTGCGAGACCGCGGATGATGACACATGTTCTTGAAACGATTCCACTGAGGCAGTTGGACATAGAGTCGATGGAACTCGAATCCGGTTTGCCGATGCTGCGCGTTTCTCGGGCCCCGCGGGTAGTTTTCAGGCAGCTCGACGAAAACCTCCGACAAAACTCTGAAAATATCTCGAGGATCATCGGGAGAGGCGGAGGCCGACTGGTATATTATATCTCCCAGATATCCGGATTCGCACATTCTTGGAAAGATTTGCCGCTACCCTCAATCGCTTGGGCCACCGATCCTTCCAAGATCAAAGCTCCGACACAGCGCTGAACTCCGGGTGAGAATCCAGGAACTGAGAGCTGACTCACTTCCGTCGCGTCGCGGCTCCAAAAACGGATGTGGGATGTGCAGTACAGGGTTCGTTACCCGATATGGAATCTGAACTCGATCCGTTTTGCTTTTGACGTGCAGTTATTGACTCTGTAGATGTTTTCGCTCGACGTACATTCGTTCCGTCGGCTTTGAAACTTGCTCTGAATAAGTACACATTTGCCGTGTTTCTTCCACCGGCAAAAGGGTAGCGCTCGACTTCTTGGAGGAAGATCTATGCAGATGCAGTCGGGCATAAAATGGTGCTCCCGCTTGTTCAATAGCCTTTTTTAGTCGGAGAAGAGAACGCCGGACCGAACAGATCTTTAATGGATGTGTTTTTATCAGACTAACTGACCTACGGCAGAGATTCCGAACGCCGTTCCGACCGACGTTCCGTCCGAGGGTACTCGTCCGACCCGACGGAACTCGGCGAGCGCATTTTGATTGTTCATCGTTCCAATGAGACCCAGCGACTGTGCGGGCAAGGTTGCTAGGAAAGTCTTCGGATGGGATTTTCTCGCAGGCGATCGAGGTAGTTTTCTCCGGTCGCCAATGAGGAGAGGTGTCTCGGGACGTCAGCGAACTACCCGGCTGACTTCGCTGCAGATATCGTCTTCTTGTAGCAAAAACGTGAATTATTCAGTAGGATCTAAATCTGGCAACTTTCGCACTCGATTCTGAAGCAATCATTCTGTGGACTCTGAAACAGTGTTCTCAGGGTCAAAGCTGAATCAATCGAAGGAACCCGTGTGGCGGCTTGGGCGGTGTCAGACAACTGACACGTGTCAGACATTGCCCATCAGCGATGATCTCATATAACGGACTTCAGAAACGCGACGTTGAACACACCTCCTCGAGATGGACCCGGAGTAAATATTTTGGAGCCGGCTTGTCCAGCTGCGGGCGTTTTCGGGTTTCCTTCCTCCAGATGTCTCGAAGCGAGGTCAAACTCCTGCAACATAGGAACTCGGCCATGCCATAAGAGCGCTTTCATCTCTTGTCACTCCCCGGGCAGGAATATTGGCTGCCGCGATCGAGTTTTGCCCAAGTGATGCCAAACCACGGTTATAGTGATGAAGGTTTGCGTCTCCAGAAATGTCTCCCGTAAAGGTCGCTCCGGTACAACACTCATTCATTCCTCCTTTGGAGAGGGACCTTTCAATTCGGGGGTCACGACCGCAATTCGAGTCCCTTGTCGAAAGCTCAGCGACAGCCCCCTTCCCTGCTGGCAGCATTGCGTTGAGCTAATCGCGTATCAGGTCCAAAGCGTACTCCATCGGCCGCCAGCCCTTTTTCCTCGGCTGACGAATGGGCAAGCTTCCTCGCGTGCAGAATATTCTGCGCCCGGAATCGTGGAATCCCTGCGGTGGAACCTAAGGGAAATCTCACTGGTTCGTATGTTCTGGTATGGGCGGAGCTTGAAGTCACTTTGACGACTTCTCACGTAAAGGAATCACCGAAAACAAATGCGAGAATTCGAAATCCGCTTCCGCAGCCGGAGTGGCCATACGTTTTCATGTCGTTAGCTGCAAGCTAGCCTGCGGGGTCGCTCGTCCGCTCGGTAGCCCGCCAGCTCGCTCGCTCAACGGCTAGCGACTTAGCTGTCGATCTCGGGTCACTCGACGGTCGATTTATTGCCAAAAAGTTGACCGTCATCGAGGAAGAAACTCTACCCCTTGGCTGCGGATAGTGGATTGCTGCAGCTGCGAATGGTCGGATCAGCCCGAAAGCAGGCAGGGGCTCGCTTTTTCGTCCTGCACTCGCTCGCGTATCTGTGAGGTCGCGCACGTCGGTCGGTCGGCGGACCAGTCAATTGGGGGAATTTCATCGACGCAGGAACGGGATCAACCAGCGAGGCATGTAGCCGGCCCGATGTCGATGAAGTGCCACAGCTTGTTTCGGCATCAGCCGCTCGCCCTTCCGCGCGCGTACTTGCCTTCGACCGACGACTCGGCAACCTACGAGAAAACAGTCAGCCAACCGACCAACTAACACGGCGACCGAGTGAGTGGCTCGCCGAGAGGCTGAGCGACTCTACGCCAGCAGCAGCCGCTATCGACATTCTCTCACCCGCAATCTTTCTATAACAACTTTCCATTCGAGACATCTGACAGTTCACACCTCAGAGCTCCGATCTCGCATCAGCGAGAGAGTCGACGAGTGGCTTGCTGGCTCGTCACCTCCTGATTCGCGTCGCAAGGAGTATCGGGTGGAAAAAAGAGGGAGAGCGAGGTCGCTGAGCTTCCCAGAGGGGAACGGTTACTCGTGGGGAGATCGAAATCGAACTCTCTGTTCGAACCTACGCTCAGCCATCGAGATCTTAGATGCTTACGTAGCGAATGGCCAGTTGTGGCCGAGGATGGAACCGGCTTCTCTAGAAAAAATACGCTGGAGCAAAAACGCTCGGGAGAAACTCGAGCATCGCTGCTGTCCTACCATTCAATTCGACTGCTCGCTCCAATTTTGATCCGTCCGGAGCGGGTACATCCTCGAGGCGGTTTGCGACCGAGCGGAACTCTATATTCGGTCGAACACTCATATACTCATCTCATATGTACACCAATTCTTCACTATTCCGTGTTCATTCTGCGAAAATAATCTGACGACTCTTCCGGAAGGCTGCGTGGAAAGTATGAGATTTTCGCGTGAAATCAGTTCTCCTTTGAATTTCCTCTCTGGAGCCTGAGTTGGGAACGTCGATCGGCGACGTCTCCCACAGAGAGAGTTCGCCTGTAAGGGTCTCACGACTTGTGTTGCCCTTTTTCCATCTCACTCTTGGGTCCCTGTTTTCCTTCAATTCCGGGGTCGCTTCTCCTCGTCAGGGTGGGTATCCAGCCATCTGAGTCGTTGCTAATCCCGCCTTGTTCCCGCTCATTCAGCTCCAAGGATTAAAACTTGCTGTCGCTCATTCTCTTTCCCGTTCCGCTGCTTGCCGCTCTCGCCAGGTTTCTTCTCCTCCGAGTTTCAATTCAGAATAAGATTCAATAAGTAATTCCCCTCCGCGTCGGCAGAATACCAGGCTTGTTCCGAGCCTGCTGAGTGATAGACGGCGAGTTCAACTCGAGAGCGGGATCAATCGGCGGATGAATTTTTTCCCAGAGGTGTATGTATTCCGGATTCTTGAGATACGTAAGCGGAAGAGATCCCTTTCGAATTAAAGAGAGTTGTGATGTGGCGAGTCTCTTCAACCCCACAGCATCAGGAATTTTCGTTGACTTACGTCTCGGATCGTTGACGCATCGACGATTCTTCCACTCGGCCGGTCCGAGTCAATCCTGATACGGTCCTGCGGCCAGCGCTACTGTGGATCTCGCTCTACGGATTCTGGAAAACGACCGATGTACGATATCGAGGGCTATGCATGGGGGCCGAGCAACTCGGCTCGTCTACGTTTTTCCGAGTGTTCATCTTCATACCGTCGTATCGATAAGACATAAGAGGAATCAGTTCGCTATTCAAACACAGCCGCCTCCGCACAAACAGATAGATGAATATAGAGATGACCGAGGAGCACAAAGACGATCGGGACCACGGACGAGCCGATCGGTTGGTTAGTGGATAGATGGGAAGGCAAACGAAGGGACAGGAGGCCGGGCGGATAGATGGATGGATGGACAGAGAGACGGACGGGCGGGTTGGCCGTCGGCAACCGGGCGGACCGAGCGACAGACAAATAGTCAGACAGATCGACCGACCGACGATGATCGGGCAAAACATTCGGTGAGTCTCTCACATTAAGTATTCGGCAGGCCATTGGCAGTGTCTGTGTACGATCTCACCATTGATCTTCGTGGTTCCGTATCACTAAAATAATAGCCCACAACTCACTCTATTTCTCTTTGGATACTGTCTCCACGGGGATCAATAGGCAAAGAAAGAGAGTCTCCCCTCTTCTGCACAGGCAACGACGAGAGAGGGTCGAGCGAACAAGAGGAGGGGCCTGTGTTTCTGCGTACTCGCTAGTCGATTCGCCTCCGTGTCTGTCCGCGGATCCGTCTCCCCGAACGTACCTATTTCCCCGACGGTGAGTCCGGAACAGCCGGGCACAAGTTCGAGGTGAGCGGAATTTTGCGGGGAAAGCTTCGGAAAGGAAATCTCCAGGATAATCCTCTCGAAACATTTGCGCGCTCTCCAAGTTCGCGTGTTCGACGGTTCAGGGACACGGAGGAATACATATTTCGCGTTCACGTCATCAGGAGTCGGGCTTGCCCGCATTGCAACATTTGAGCAACATATGATTAGGCGGGACGACGACGACGATTGTAGCCCCTTGTCGTGCTAACGAACACTAGCAACGATTCTCGTGCGATGGAAAACCGATGATCGTTCGATGGGCACACGAGTCGTGCCGCTTGACGCCTATTGTATCGGATTTGTGCGGGAATTTTCGCCTCGTCCGAGAAGCAGCAGTTTATACACTTCTGAGTGATGAGGCGAGATAATCGAACGCGACACACAAAGCATCCGCTGGTCACGTTGCATTTGTCTGACACCGCGACCAGCACTTATCGATTCCCGACACGGAACACAGCTCGATGCTACTGCTCCTGCTCCGAGTCTACCTACCAGTGAAGAAAGCCGGGAGAGTTGAGCGAAATTCGGATGAGCGTCCCAATGATACCATAGAAAGCATTCCTGAGAACAAGAGTACAGACGAAGCAGTATCCTTATCACACGACGACATCGGTCCCGCACAGGGGGTCGCCAGTTCGCATACGTCGACCGGCTCATTTGCTCACGAATTCAACGGAAACCTATCGATAACTCGACGCACACCTCTCGGGACCCCTCTAGGAAGCCTAGGGGGGTTGGGCGGAGACGCCAAACGAATCAAGGTGGCGAAGTCGGTGGAAACCCCATGTTCTCTTCGCGCTATGGCAGGCTGACTTGATTGAGACGGGCGATGACTGACCAATCCAGTGGACTAGAACCGCACGACAGGCTCGGTCGGTGGGGGAGGAGACGAGAACAAGAACATGCTCATGGTCCTTGGAATTCTTCCCAGATAATGAATCATCCATTCCAATTGTCGGAATCATTGCTACACCACCCGCCTGACCACGAGAGCTCAAGCTCCTTCGATATGCACCGTGGCCTCATCCGGCGCTTCCATTTTCCTCATTCGTACGACCGTTCAGCTCGCTCTCGTCCGCCGTTCAATACCCATCTGTCACATTTGTCGGATCCTGGGGGGCATTGCTCTTGCGGTTCGTAAGGGCGCAACACGACAGAAACTTAGTAAACAATGTCCCAGAACAGAGATTCTCCGCATCTAGGGATCGGACGAGCAGCTTGAGCCCTCTGACGCCGACGTTCATTGGAGAAGCAGCACGATTCAAGTTCCAGGGAAGAACAAATTCGCTGATCCCTCCCGAGCTCGGCAAATCCAAGATCTGCGCATTTCATGATGCGAAGGCTGGCCTTTCAGGGCTCCAGATTTCGCAAGCACAGAAAAGTTGAGCCCGTACCGAGAGTGGATGGTGTGGCGAGAGAGCTACTCGGGCAGTTATTCGAATTGGTTTTTTTCTCGCTACGCCCTACTTGGTTTCGCCGTGCCCTGCGGCAAAACAAGCGACTTTGGGTGTTGGCCCGTTTGACCCGTGGTCGATTCTCAGCTGATCTGCTCTCACACGAGTCTCGCTGACACCTTCGTTTCTTCGCCTAAGGTTCGGCCCGTCCTGTCGAGACCTAACAGACGTTTTGAGGGAAGCGCCTCGGGCGTCTCAGCAGCGAGTCCGTCGTTCATCCTCACCATCGTCGTCCTGACGTTGAGGCGACCGTCCGACGGTCCGCGGCCTCACAGCGAGCAGAGCGATTTTGCGACGCGAGTCGCCATTCAGAGAGTGACCGGAAATGACGTCATTCCGTTCAGGCTCCGAAGAGGTGGCTTCATGTCAAAGACAGAGAAGGGTGGCGGGTGATACTTAGGTAGATACTTCGGACGAGTCGGGAGGGAGATGTGTACCCAGGCGAGTTCTCGGTTGCCACCGTAACTGACGTACGTATATCCGACAGTACGCTGTTCTTTTGCTCCCCCCCCCTTCTGCCCTCCATTCTCTCGCCGAGCTCCCGCCAGACTCCGGCTCGGGACGGCAGCTCATACTACAAGCGATACTTCATTTTTGACGTAAATTCGTGATAGTACGGAAGAGACGATTCGAAGCGACGAGACCCTCGGATGAGTGTTCCGCTGAAATTGGACATACTTTCCAGCCAATGGTGAATTTTAAATTAATTATAAGTTTTCCGTGAGGTTCCCCACGCCGTGAATCGACCGACATAAGGTACAACGTCGCATCGTAGTGTACCAACGACAGCAGAGCTGCTATGATGGATGTGGCTTTCACTTCGTTTGGTCTGCGGGCAAGCTCGCTGCGCCGTACTGAAGCACCTCGTCGAGCATTCATCACAGCTCCAATAGACCACGTTGGCAGCTCCGTAGTTTTTCACTCTGAGAGCCCGGCGTACTCATTGTGATCCCCGGCAAGCTGTCCATCCACGTGAAGTAACAAATTTCTCTGTTTGTCGTTGTTTGCTCACTGTGTCCCGAGATCGATCGGCTGAGCACTGAGAGGCGGCTAAGCACCGAGGAACACTTTGTGGGACAGAATCTCACCTCCAGCCCCGGATAGCGGCACCGTCCTCGGAAACGACGGGGAGTTCCCGAGTCAAGGGACTCGTTGTAGCGGAATGCCCCGGTGATCGTGAATTCCCCGGCCGTTTTTACTCGCTGTGAAATTTGCATGTCGCGCTGAAAAGAGATATTATGTGCTTCAAATGAAAATTACATAGGATGGATTCCGCTCGCGGCTCGCCCGCTTGGAATTTGTTGAACAGCCCCTCCCCCGCGGCGGTCTCGCGAAAGTCTCGCAGCAGCACAAGAAGCCGTCGCTTCCTCGTCTGCCTGACTGCCGGCCGGTCGGCCCGTCCGCTCGCTCGCTCGTCTGCTCGAAAGAGACTCGGTTTTCGAGCCAGCCAGCAAGCGCGGCGGAGACTGAAAGAGACGGGGTGATGTAAGAAGTGTCATTTGTCCTCGCTGAGAGAGTTCCAACTGCGATTGCGGTGCACTCAGTGAACGTCTTGAAAAGAATCGCGTACGGAATTCCCTCGTCGACTCTTCTCGCTGCCGCCGCCGCCACCGATGGTCAGAAAAGTCCTGCTGCCGCCTCTATCGCAGCGTCGACGGCTAGTGTTGGTAGCTGCTGCTGCTGCTGTTGTTGTTGTTACTGCTGTAACCACCACCGCCGCCGCCCCGCCGCCGCCACCGCCATATCCAGAAGGGCAGACGGAAAACTGCAATGACAGCTGCTGGCATGTTTGTTGTTCGTGCGCCATCTTCGTCCTTCTCGGTCGCTGGTCATCTTTGTCGCAGCGTCATCCTCGCTGTTTCTTCCGGCCGGCGAAGGGTGTCGCGTAGGCCACAAATCGTTTTCTCGGGTCGAGCCTCCGCACGGACGCTGTCACCCATTGAGTCGACTTGAACTGATAGAACACGTTCGCTGTTTGTTGATGGTATGTTCGTCGCTCGTGCTGATTAGGCACGCCGTCGCCTCAAGTAATCGATGCCACTAGTTCATGTGTTGTCTTACATGTCAGCGAACGAGCGAGCTGGCGAGCTCCTCCGCCGTCGGTCGAGCCCGCTGTTCGTCTGTTTGAGCGTATTACCATCATATTGCTAAGTCATCGTGTGTACAACCAGATTCGCCGTGAGCGAGCCAATAATCCTACCGAACGACCGGGAACGTCGTCCCCCACAGCTCGCGAGCTCCAACGAAGGGATCACAAATTTTATTCGTGAAAATTGGGGACTGAAGGCCTCGCTCCTTGGGAGCGAGTCCGGCCCATCCGGAAAGTGGTACCACTTTCAAGATTCTCCCATAATTCCCACGAGCGCGATCGATCCCGGGGAACACCGAAATGAACTTCTGATCCCAACCGAAGAGCAATAATTACATTTCCGAAAACAATGGATTCGGATGCAGGGACGAAGATTTTCCGCGGACTTCCGATACATGCGATTCGCCGAACGGGAGCGGGTCCCGGAAGAAGACAGTGTCCAGACTTATTAAACGGTCTCTCTCTCTCTGCCTTCTGAGCAATGTCTGCGGAACTCTCCTACAAGAGAGTCTTTCGACCGATGCTGAGCCACGGAATATTGGGCGGAGGCCTCTCGAGTGAATCGGCCGATCTATCCACAGATCCCTGTGATTCTCTCAGGAATCTTCGTTCGCCGGCCAGCCGAGCGGCCGGCCGGCGGAACTGGTCTCTGTCTCGTCCGCTGGCTGCAGACACTGCTCCGGGAGGATGTTCTTCGCTGCAAACTTGCCTCAAGCAAATTGTTGAGCCATCTGTAAAAGTTTCTTGATCGTCTGACCCGGCCACACGGAACGAATCTGGTCAAGCCGACGAAGAAAGGAACCAGACAACACCTTCTGTTACCGTCCGTGGCAACTCGTTCTGCCTTCGGCGGGCACTAGCATTCAGCGCCGTCCTCAATCCCATGAGCTGCTCGCTCCATGTGTTGGAAGTGCCTTCTTTCGGTCTTGAGCGTCGCTGAATCGCCGGATCCTCGTGATAGTCTCGTGGCGTGGAAGAGCCACGGGAATAGACGGAGAATTGGAACCCTCACAAAAGCCGCGATCGCAGACCAAAGCTCGAGTTCGACGGGAACGAGCAAAGCGATGAACGGGTTGCTTGCGTCGAGTTTTCGTCTCGCGAGCTCGCTCTCGAACAGTTGACTCGAGGTAATGTCCGAGCAGGGAGACTTGATAGAAACCGCAAACGAAGGGCAGCCTGTCAGCTCATCGACTCAGCACGTCGATCGCTCGGTCACCAGCCGGCTCTCCATACGACGACGCTCGGTTAGCGGGGAGGAAGTCGGCCAGCGAGCGGCGGGGCCCCTCCTCCTTGCGTCAGCGATCTCCCCAGCGAAGGACAATCGCTGCGCCTAATGAGCCGTTGAACACCCCTCCGTCTCCGACCCGCATCCCGTCGCCTTCCCTTACCCTACATCGCAGCCGTTCGGTGCTTCCGAACCCCTGCGCCCTCTCCCCACTCTCGAGCTCCTCGAAAGTTGCCACGACGACCGACCGGCCGGAAGACGACGGCGGCGGCAGCGTCGTCGGCTACGACAACAACAGTGACGGCGCCCAATGCGGTTCACTCACTCAGAGCGGACGAAAGCCCGAATCCTCACTGGACCTCTGAAAGCCGCGTTGTACGATCACTGCGACACATGCGCTCAGAACGTTCGAATTTAGATCTCGCCCGATTCATGGCATGCCCTTTGCAGAAATTCACATCGATCGTCATCGTCTTTGATTAGAAAAGCAGTGGAGGGAGTGGACGGGATATCTCGAGGATTGTTCGCCAAATACTCCGCTCGAGTGGATTGAACTGTGATTCAACACTTCAGTGATTCGTTCGGAATTCTAAATCATTAGACGGCGCGCCGGCGAACGATCAGAGCCTCGAACGGAAAGAAAAAATCACATCCGTAGGTGGCATAATCCTCTCGAAAACCCGAGACCGATTCTGGGTGGGAAGGAGTTGAGCGGGGGCCATGAGTGAGAGACCGGGGACACACGGAATGACGGCGGGGGCGAGGATCCAACGAGCAGAGGGGGAGAAGGGGCCCACCGCAGCCGCCGTCGGAGCGGAAGCGGCAGCGAATGATAAGGGGATTTCTTTCAGAATTGAAGGAGATCCACCGAGTTCGCAAAGCTCACCACGTTTGAAGAACCTCTTCTTGTCGAGTAATTCTGATTGCGTAAAACGAAAACCGGCGCTGCCGGCCAGATGTCCTCGAAGGGATCGGTCAGTGGATTCACGGGCGGCACAACGATCGGAAACTCCTACGCGGCCCGTCGATTAGCTCATCGTCCTGGTCCTTCGAGGACGATTTGGGAAAACTGCGTTTTCTATCCAATGCCTCCGATGACACGCGTCACGCGTGTCTATTCCAAAAACGATGCTCGCACGCTCTACGGATCCCCTCACGGGTCATGCGTTTCCATTTTCACAGATCGAAGCGCCGTTCTCCACGAAGGGATTGAATTGAAAAAGTATAGCCAACAATGCCTCCGATATTCTTTCGAAGAGGTTCTGGAAGGGCCAGGAACACGGCGGTAATCTAATCCCAAAACTCGGTCGCATTCGGAAGTAGCGATTTGGCTTATTGTTGAGAAGGTCGCAAGCGCTTTCACTAGCTCCTGCCATCGTTCGTCCGTCTGTTCGACATTCCGCACATCTCCTTCCCCTCTCGAGAAGGCTCCCCTTCTGAACGACGCAGAAGCCCCGCTGCAAGCGATGCGATGGATTCGGGTGGTGGCCGGGTGGTCGATTTAGCGGCTGCCAGATAAAATACGTACGGGAGGAGGGAGAGAGTGATCCCATCCAATGCCGGAAATGAGGAAACTGATCTCGAACGAACAGGGTACTTGGCATCGTCGACTTTGTCGTTTTTGTTGTGGCCGCCGCCGCCATTGTCTTTTGCGAACGGTAGCCTGGTTTTTCGAGGGGGACGCCTCTTTAGAGCCGGAAACAGGTAGCTCACGCTGACAAGGAGCTGCTTCTTAGACTCCGCTCGCGCCACTATCACGACTGCTGCCGGCAGCTGTCGGGGCTGTCTACCCATCTGTAGACTTCGCGACTTTTGAACCCCCGAGGTAACAGTAGGAAACCTGTCGCGTCTAGTAGAGAAGATCTGATTTAAACGGAGAAGATCGTTCGGCCCGGCTGTGGTGTTTCTCCCCGCCGATCTGCGGCTCGAAGAGGAGAAATCCCCCAGCAACCCGCGCAGGAAGAGAGAAGAACGGGAAAACAAAGCTCACACGGTAACTCGACGTTCGACCGTTCGATCTCTGCACTCCCATGAATTCAGCTCGTCCGACCCCCAAGGCGGGGGGCGAAGTGATCGGAGGGACGGATGCTTTCGATCCTTAGGCGTCGTAGGTGAGAGCTCTTCGCACTCTATCGGAGCTCGGTCGAGATCACCGATCATCGGCGCCCATATCGCTTCTGGATCGGCCGTCTATCTGCTCTCCCATTTATTGAAGATCGGTTACCTGACCTCTTGAGCCCGGGCAACTCTTCTCCCGTGCACGAGTCTCATTAGCTTGATGGATCCTGTCCGTTCAATCATTCGGAAGGTTCTGCTCCCAACGCGTGCTCATCACGCGCCTTATTCGAACCAACTACGACAAAAGGGTTTGATGAAACACCTCGAGCTCTTGCGCGACCGGTACCCGACGTGTATGTACTTATATGCATCCGTCCAATGTACATATAAGTTATATGTACATTGGACGGATGCGTCAGATTCTGAAACATTTGGAGAAGGGATATCCATTCAATTCATCTGAAGCTTCGATCTGAAATATGAACGGAAATCTTTGTGGAGCCGATCGATGGACCGAGATCAATCGAGCACTGAAGTTACCAGGGCGGAATTTCGCCTGAGCGGACGCTGGATCGTCACGTACGTGGTTACCGGCGCTTTCTTCTGGGGCGAAGCTACATTCAAGGCTGAGCGGAGAAATCGCAACGATGACTTCTCGTGGTGTTATCGCGTTTGTAGTTCTAAGATACTCCGGGACGGGTCCATTGAATTCCGAATTCCCCGCATATGAATTCAAGCGTGTTCAGATCAAGGCATCGATAGACTCTACCAGATTCCGAACTCGTCCGAAAACTGCTCTGGCGCGCGGCGGCGGAGATTGATTGGCCGACGCGACCAGTAGACGAGGACAGAGCCCGATTGCGACGGCCATTCATGAAGATGTGCGTTCCACATCGCGCATTCCGTCCGTAGAAGGAGAGGACACGCGAGAAGACGCCGACCGCGAGGGGAGCGACCTTCCCGTAAGACCTCCTTCAATATCCCGTCAGGGTTTCTTCCAGGTTCTCTGTTGAATTTCCCGTCAGATTCCCCCACAAGATTTCTTCAGAGCTCACCGTCAGGTTTTTCGTCAGCTTTCTCCTCGTCAGGTCCCCCGCCGAATCAGGGAAAGGTCAAGTCGCTGCAATCAATAAAATTTTCATTCTACCGATAGACTCGATCCTGGGCTTTCGGAGACATTTGCTGTCTCGGTCTGTCATCGTAGGCCATGAGCCGATGGTGAGACTCGAGGTATCGTACGATGGGTCGCATCGAGTTCCGGCTCGGGTCGGTCAGACTCGACTCGAAAGGAGCTCATACAGTAGTGAGCGCAGAGAGAACGATCGGTTCCTCGAACGCGGGATTCTAGGGTCGAAGATTTATGTTTAGAAGAGACAGAATGTACAGAGTCCTCGGGTCGACCACTGGCGCAGTGAGCTCATTCCCATCAAGCCGAAAGGGGGATGGGGCGTGGGATCTCGATCCGCGTTCCGTGACGGTCTGCCTCACAGAGCTCGCCTCGTAGATCTCATGGATACGCAGCCGCTGCAGCGAAAGTGTTTCATAGCGACTATCTCCGCTATCTAACAGACGCAAAAAAATTAGAGATCTCCGCTCATATTCCAGCTTATCCGCGAACCGTTAGCTCGTCCTTCCGCCCAACCGCGAGCCGTCGCTTTTTGTCGTCGGCCGCACGTTGCTTTCAGTCACTCGCTGATTCAAGTGAAAAGTAGTGCGAGCAGTCAGAGAAGAACAAAAAGCAAAACCTCAGCAGTCCGCCCCCGAGGGTTCGGACTGTTCGTTTGGTCGGTCTCCGAGTCTGTTTGTCTGATCGAGCCGAGGGACCGTCCCGTGACCGTCCCGCGACCGACAAAGCGTCCGTCCATCGGTCGGCGTGGTCTGTCGGTTGCGGGCCGACTCCGTATGCCATCATCTGGACCCCGTGCCGCTAATTAGTGTTCCTCTCTCTTCCCGTGTGACACGTCCCGTTTCTGCCTGTTTGTATGCTCAGGGGTTTCTGTTTCGCGAGACAGTCAGCGAGCCAGCTCCCTTCCTTATCCAAAGGTGGTGCGCACGCCCGTGGCTCAGTGACTCGCTTGCCCGACTTTCCTTCGACTGCGACGGATTCCACTTCCGTCGAGGTTGCCGCTCGATACCACGGATGTTTTTCCAGAGCGACAGACACCGAGGCATTTCAGCTGAATCGGCGCGTTCCAATCAACAATCCATCCGCGGAGAGAGAGAGCGTCTTCCTGTGCATGATTCTGTGAGAGGATGGAACACCTCCGGAACTCCGGACCCGATAAACTCAGGAAGAGCTCACGAGCGATTTTCCAGAGGAAAATCAGTACGAAGCCCGGGCGGCGAGTTTCTAATTGATCGGATCCTTTATAGGTGGAGTTTCCTCCGAATCGGGAGTCAACGCTCAGGACCGTGCTCGGCGGACGACAGAAGGAATGCCTAGGTAAAAGGAAAAAAGCAGTACCTGGATTCCGTAAAATATCCTCGAAGGGAGAAGAGCCTGGGATCGCCTCTCCCCATACTCAACAGAGCTCGAGCATTCATCGAACGATGGAGTCATGTGGTTCTGCACGTATTTACGTATAAGCAGAGCAAGTCGGGCGCTTCATTCTTCATCGTGCTTCCATCCTCCGTGCCTCGTCGAGCCGACGTTCCCGGAGAGTTTCCTGGAAGCTAATCTACATATCTCAATCCAAAAGTTCAAGTGTACTCGAGAATGGGATCCGCAAAGCTTTTGAAAGTTTCGAGTTGCGCTCTGCGCGTACTCGGTTCATAGAGACGATCATGATCGCGCGACACGGAGCAAACCCTTGTTCTGGTTCGTGGTGATAAGGCGCTCGGCCGTGCCCCCATTCTCTTTCGACTCCTCTTGGTTTTCACTTTCCGAGTCCCTCGAGGATCAGTCAAATATCCAGACGCACACAGTCGGGCCCGAGACCACGACCATGGAGGCTTCTGCTGAGACGACGTCGGCCCTCACCCGACAACTTCCGAGAGGCCGCTATTCTGTCGCTCGGTTGAGAGCCTGTTCTGAAGTTACGTCAGGTCTTCTCTGAAGCTCTGGAGATGATTTGCCGTGGCGGTCGATGGACGCGATGAAGGGAACCCTATCGCGTCAGTATCCGACGCAATAGCGTAGTAACATGAAAAATAGCTTGCTGTAGTCACATATGTATGTAGTCTACCAGCTGCCATGTCAAGGTCTGTGGTGTGAGTTGATGAGTGAGTCCAGTCACAGAACTCGTCGCCGCTCGCCCCCCAGGGACTACTCGCTCGGCATACCCGGCGCTAGATACCCCGACCGTTGCGTGGCCGACGTGTGCGCGCTCCTCCCTCATCACTCCCTTGTTGTCGTTGTTGTTGTTGTTGTTGTTGAAAAGAGAGATGCGAAGAAGCAACGGAAAGGAACGAGCAGCAGAAGGAAGCGGGAAAGTATCACTTCCCCGCGCCGCCACCTCTGGATATGTTTCACGCTCTGCTTTGCTCCGCCGTCGCACCGCTGCAACTGTTTGAGTTGTTCTTGACGTATGTTGGTCGCTCACTTCGTTTGCTCGTAGAGAGCAGACCGACTAGCTGCTGCCGCTGCTCGTTCGTCGCTCGCTCGACGTGTTTTTCTCCCTCGCCCGCTTCGCCATGCTTTGTTCTCTTGGATGGCCACTATCATTCCTCCAGTCGCGGCAGACTCGAGTTGCTCGGTTTTTTCTGCTAATGATAATTTAGTTCCGCCTCTTTCCTTTGATAGAAACTTGTTATCACAACGTTCACAAACACAGCACAAGCAGAAAGCACACTTCAGGTTGGAAATGACTAGCGGTCGCTCGCTGCGAGTGAACGAACGGATCTCAATTCACTCACTCACTCACTTACTCGCTCACTCACGCACGCACGCACGCACGTACGCAAGCACGGACAAGCAGTCTTCTTCTGTGATCACCCCGGTCCCACTAACTAGCTGCTGACGATCGTACGTACGCTTCAAGGACTCTAGCGGGACAGCAGATGGACAAACAACGCATGAACGAATAGGAAAATGGGAGCTTATACGACTCCACATACGACTGACGACGACGAAGACTTGAGACAAGGCCGAGAGGAGCCTCGGCAGATTGTAACGGCGATGATTTGCTCCAATGATTCAGAGGGGCTTCTCGGACCGACGGCCGGCGCCGAGCAAGTCGCATGCGAGTTTTGGAAGGCGAGTGTCGCGATGTCGTACGAAATTGAGCCATTCCTGCAATCAAGACATTATTCCCGAGTGGAGTGATCCCCCCCTCACGCAAATCGATTGTACACAGATTTTGGATTCTGACGCGGCTCGAGCATCAAACAGATATTGACACCTATCGATAACAAAAAAATATTGTATAATCTTCCCCTTCGTGATCCATGGAACACGGTGAGCTCTTCGACGCGGTCGACGCTGACTCTCTAAGCCGATACCTTTCTCGGAAGAACTCTTCCACAGTAATCGCTTCCTTCGTGCGTTCTGATAGTTTATGCCGGTCCTGAGGCGCATGGAGTCTGTCTGTCGTGCGCATTCGGAAGGAACAGGCCGAATCGACCGCCGCATGAGAATGATGCGGACGTCAAGCATTGCGAGGAGGCCCGGCGCTCGCGGTCAGCCGTTCCGAGGCTCCTCGACACCTGCTGCGCACTCCAAAGTTGGAACCTTCCTCCTTCGCCTTCCTCCTTGCGAAATCTCCGTTCGGGGCTCGTCCTTGCGATAGCGGTACGGGCTCGCGAAGACGGCCGGGAGACGTCTCACTCAGTCACTATCTCAGGATTGCATCGGCGAATCCTTCAAGTAAGTAAATCTTCCGGCGCTCGAAAGGACACGAATATTCGGACCGCATCCAGGAATTCAGAAATTGGTGGTCCCTGCACAGTTCTGTCCTTGCCGAACGTCCGAACGACACAGGCTGCCGGCGGCTTGGCGTTCCTTTGATGCCGCGAGAGAGCAGAAAAGGAAGGACGGGCTGTCACATCCCGCTGAAAACACCCAGAGGCTCCGCGCACGGAAGTGTTTCCTGTGGACGAGCGGTGGGATCGCGACTCATTTTCTTCCAATTAGTTCCCCGCTAGAATAGCACCAGAGAATGGATAGGAACGAAGATGGAGAGTCTACCGCGCCATAGAAGCCGAACCACGACGAGATGCTGACGGAGCAGAGCTGCAATGGGCTTGGCTGTATTCGGAGAAGCAAGACAGGCCAGCTCTCAGGAGGCTGATGACAGCTGGTATGGAATAGATTCGAGGTGTCTTTTAGCTAAACAACCATTGATGGATTGTTGGCCGCCTGTCTACCAGCCAGCCGCCTACCTGCCTGCCGACTCGGCTGTCGGCCTGCCTGCCTGCTTGCCCGCCTGTCGGTCGGTCTGTCCCTCCGCTCGCCTGCTTCTCTCCGACCCTGGCCGCGGCCCCACTCACCCAGATGCTTGATCATGTTGTCTTGAAAAGAGTTCCACCCTCAACGTGCTCGAATTGCTAAACGCCTCCTCGAGGACGCCGGCATCGTAAGGGCCCGACTCGCAAGACCCAGTCAGTCAGTCATTCGTTGGGACGGTCATTCACTCATTGGATGCTTCCCTAGCTCTATTCTTGCCATGCCATGCGATGTACCTCCCAGTTCCCTCTCTACAACCCAATCGTTGTAGTACAATTATCCTGAGTTTGTTCGGGTGTCATAGTTGCGGCCTTTTCCGCAGTCTGATCGGTTTCTTCAGCCAGAAGCCTACGGAAGCTGACTTCTGTGGTCGCTTCCGACGAATGTTATACGTTCATGACTGCAACGCGGTCACTCACGGTTTCGCACTATTCCCCCATCCAGGAGCCGCCGGCTCCGACGGCTTTTAAGCTAATTGCGCTGTTCGGACTACACAGGGCGACAAGTTCCACCTACTGTCGTACAGAGAGCCGTCCGGGGGTTTCCATCGGACACCCGTCCCCAGCCGACACGGAGCGGTCTCATGAAATCAGCTTCGCGCGCCTCAAATTACGCAAAGCTACAGCAACACGTCAAAGGTGGACTGTCACACGTTGGCCCGTACACTGGATCACCTCCTGTTCATTGTCTGCTATGTGCCCACGCAGGAAATTCTCCGTGAAGATCGGAGCCCTTCACCGAACCTTCGCTCGAGCTGACTAGGCATCTGGTGCTAGGAGGAGCTCGAAGAACGCCTTTGCACCAGAAGTTACTGACGCGCTCACCACTCGTTTAATCGCCGTCGGTGCTCTCGCGGGTCAGTCGTAGACATGGTTGGTCATCCCGCTAAGGTTTGCTGTCGTCCGAAGTTTGGTCGAGCTGAATTACCGCGAACCATCGTTCCGAAGAGAGGGCCGAGAGCTGTGTTTCGCTCGCGTCGTACGCCGCGTGACCTCGAACACGGGCCGTACCTTTAGGAAGAGACAGGTAATTCTCATCCTCCGGGAAGAACGATCAGGTCGTGACCCCGGAGCGAGCATTCATTTGAGAGACTCTCTCACGCGGTGTTCTACCGGCGGTGACGGGGAATTCCACGTCTCTCTCTAGACGCGCATGATATGAATGTGTGCGAGTCAAGGATGCAGCTAATCCAGAGGTCACTCGAACTGATTTCAAAAAGAGTACATGTTGACAGCGAAGTCTGTGGTCCCATTGGCGAGCGAGATGAGCAGTCGATCCGGTGGAGCAGAGAATCGATGAAGCCTGCATCATTTTTCTCGACATTCTATGTATCAGTTTTAAATCGCTCCGAGATTCGATTCCGAATCGAAGGATCGACCGACTCGCTCCGGGAAGACTCACATGCATCGAAAGCGGCGAAGAGTGACTGCAGGATGTCGCGCGCATTCATTGAACTTCGAAGTAAGTCCTCTATCCGATCCTTCGCTGACTCGCTAAATGTGCGCAACGCCGACGAGCCATGGGTACTGTCCGTTCGGCTGGTACGGAAGATTTGGGGAGCGCGGGAAGATCGAGGTACGCTCCCCGTACCGCGAATCCGCGTAGAAGAGAAGTTTAGACTTGTCTGTATTACAAAACAGCTGGCTGTTCCGGGCAAGTTTGGGTGCACTTTTGAAAAATTGCTCGCCATTCCGTCCGTAAACACGGTGGGGAGAACGCCCTCGAATTCTTTTGAAAACTTTCATCCGGTTCGAACAACCTGGACCGAAACAAGCGGCGTGTAGGCTCGAATAATTTCTCAACGCAAGCGATATCGGGGCGAGGTTCTGCTCGTTTGATGGGAACGAGTTTTTGTCTTCTGATTATCCTGCCATGTGAGCCTGTCGTGCCAAATAATGGAGCTTGCTTGAACACCTCGCGGCGACACAGAGAACAGAGAGTGAGCGGTGCGGCTCGACAAATCTCGCGGCCGAGTTGAACCCGCCCCAAGCTTGACAGGATATGTATGTATGTCGATGCTGCCCTCGCTGGAAAGTTTACGGGCCACAATCGAACTGGATTTGGCTTTTCTGAGAGCGTACGTCTCCCACACGTAGTTTCTCCTGCCTTTCTCCACCAGCTCTCTCGTGGGCTCGCTCCTTAAAAAGGAAAGAAATAATGCTTCTGTTCCAGGTGAGTGGCCGCAACAAGCGAAGCTGACATAGATTGCCTGCCTAGATGACCTGGCCGTGCTTCAATAGCAGCCGGTAGGAAAACCAACGACCCCGCCAACTGGGTGCGGGCTAGCGACTGGCGCAGACCACTAGACCATCGCCGTCCGTCGCTGCGCCCCCGAAGGTCCCTCCGTCGCTTCCGAAGCCGCCTGCACTGGCGAGCGGACGAGTGGGTTTTTCACTTTGTACGATCGAATGGGCCGCGCCACATCCAACGGTTAAGATATCCAGCCAGCGCGCAGCACCCTTCACTGGCTTGCTGCCTTTGTTCGACTCGCAGTGAAGAACAATTTCTGCGTCAAACGGCACGGGAGCTGGCTCAGTATCTTCCCGTGATGCTCTTCTTCCTTCCGCGTCCCGTTTCTTCTGTAGAGACAGATAGATCGAGAGAGGGAAATAGATGTCGACCGACGATTTCCATTGTTGAATGATTTCGTCTCGTACTCACAACTGGAGAGCAATGAGCTCCGCGCATCTGCCCAGGACCGTTCCACCGTCACGAGATCATTAACATTCCGCCGCCAGAGCGCTCTCTTCGCTTCCCCAATGATTTTTCTTCAGGAGATTTCCAGCCAATGTGAGTGTGGTCTCCGTGCTCAATGCTCGACCTCGGCTCGAGCCTTCGAACACGGGAGAACCGCGGTCCATCTTCGACGGTGGAAGTCGATACTCTGATAGACCGCTCCGAAGGAGCTTCGAAGTGAGGATTTTGAAGAAGTTGGAAATAGCGCGCTCCGAACAATATTCGTCGCGGCTTTCCGGATTACTCTGATCTCGAATTCATGTCTATTGACCGTGCTTCTCTGAAGTCTTAGGTTACGTCCCGAGGGGGAATAAGACATTAACCTCTCAGGTTGCCCCTCGGCTTCGAGCATATCGGGTTGCAAGGCGAGCGTAAGACCGAGTGGCAGCCTGCTTGACTTCTCCTCAACCTTCGCGCGTCGCTGGGGAACACCGTTCGCGTAGAGGCATGGGAAGGCGAATTCTCTGCACAGCTCTACAGGTGGTCTGCTCTTATCAAACTTTCCCTTCTTTCCACCTCAGTTTCGACTCCTTGTCCACTTCCGATGAGAGAAAGGCATCGAGACGACGCGCCCTTCGTAGAGCCTCGTCTCCTCAGCGGAGCGTCTCCGCCTGCTCATTGTCAGGGGCTCTCCTATTTGAAGAGGCACGCGAGAAGAGCTACGTGGAATCTTTTTGAACGTCTCGCTGTCTGTGAGAGGAATAGTTTCCGTCTCGTGAGTAGGCCGCACCCCGTTCTTCTTGTCGTTGTCGGCCGGGGGACGCGACTGCGCTCCCTTCCCCTCTCTCCCTGCCCGCGACCCGGCGCCCAAAGATCCGCGAACTGCCACGGAAACGATTGCGACGACGGCCGAGGCCGACTGGCGAGACGACTGTCGGGCCTGCTGAAATGAATAAAGTCGACTGACTCGAGTCGGTGGACGGAGGAGAAACTACATTAGCAGTCCCTCCTAGCCTGAGGAGCCTTAAAACGATTCAAGGGAAGCGGTGTGAAAGAATGAAGATGAATCTCTTTCTAAAAGGCCATCTGTGACTGGTTTCCTCTCATCTCTGTCCGCTGACTCTCGCTTCCCCCGCTGCTGGGTCCCCGTTGGATTCGTGAGATAATGCGGCAGAATGCCCCCATCCGTCCGACGACTCTCTGTCGGCTTGTCTCTCGGTGTTGAACACTTCCAATAGCCGGCCGTCGTCGTCGATGTAGCATAGCTGAAACGATTCTCGGCAACTTCGAGTTGCTGAAATTGAATTTGGGAGAAAAAAGACCAGCTGGGGCATTCGGCCTCGACGGCTGCGATAATCCCGTGTGCCGCGACTTGCTCCACAGATTTAGACTGAGACGGAAAAGGGATTGTGAAAGATCGCTCCTCCAGGAGCGCGGACGTCGAGGATCTCGATGTATGTATCTCCAGAGATCACTCTACGACTTCCACACACTTGGTTCCTGGGTGACACAGAACGATCGATGCGTCAGACCTCTCGCCCTCGCGCCATGCGAATAGAAGCTCGTTTTTAGGGGATTCGCATGAGTTCAATGGCCGTCACAGCGTAGCGATTCGGTTTAGCATCCGAGCGCTGGCAGATATCAATGAGCCATATCTTCCCAAACCGCACGAGATGACGGGAGGGAGGAACAGGCTCGAAGCTTACACTTAATCGAGTTTTGTGGGAAAGTTCTTTTCTCGATCCGAGCACGGAATTCTCATTGTCCTTTCGGAAAAAGTCCCCCAAGACCGCGAGTCCGTGGATCGAGTTGCGTGCCAAAATCACATTATTCTGGAATCCGTCGCAGCATGGGACAATTTTCCAGCTGGGAACCCGGCTGTGCGTTCGTTGTCCGACGCATTATGCCCATGTCAGCTCTGGAGCAGAAGGAATCACACTTCTTTAGACGGAAGTTGTTCCATAAATTTCCATCCTTGACCCTGCGGTTCCAGGCGCGAATCACCACCGTAATAGTGGTGAGCACGCAGCAAGATGAACAGCGCGTTGATACCTGCATGGGATTCATTATTCAAAGCCAGCGCGATTTTTGCACGCCCCCTACAAAAGCATACCGCTATCCCGAGCTCAATATGAGTTCCTTCTTAATTGCTCTCCGAACACGCCATCCCCAGGCTCTCGACGCGCCGTTGCCTCGATCTGGATTCCATTTCGAATCGGACGGGGACTTGTCCTACGACATCTTGAAATGACTACTACATACGCGGAGGAGTTCTCCCTGGAACTGTGTCATTATTTCCCATCCTGGGAGTACGATTGCAAGGCCGGAGTTCCTCGGGGAATCTTCCTTCGTCAAAATCCTCGTGGATCGTTCTGCCCCCCAAAGCCCCCCTCAGCGAATTCCCTAGGCCCTAAGGGAAGGAGGAGCTCCGATTCGAGCCTCGGGTTACTGTGGAGGGGAACGCGGATATTAGATCGAATGTTCGCCCCCGAGTAAGAACTCGTGCAAACGACGCCGATGCAAGCCAAATCTGTTCAGTGCAAACTCGTCAGGTTTGACGTTTATCGGAACTTCGCTGTCGCGTCTAGCTTCGGCGCTGAAGTTTTTATCGACGGAATCAATGTTGCCCTGACTTGACGTTCCGCGTGCTCGTATCGTGAGTGATATCGAACCAACTCATTCTACGCGAGCCCACACAGGATTATTGGCCGCTACAAGTTCGCGGGAGCATCACATCGGACGGGTGAGAGGGAGAATCCGATCGGTGAAGTATTTTCCGGAACTTCGGCTATCGCTGAGTCAGAAGAGCTAATTTACTCTTCCGTTCATTTATTTGAATTTACGTGCCATGAGCTGGGTTCTGGGGGTTCGGATCCACTTCCCGGGGGGAGGGGACATCGGTCACACATTTCAAGAGGTCTTGTGATCATGGGCGAGGACGTTTCTCTCGATGATACCGCCGTCCGTCCCGTGAATCTTCACTCCCCACAATTATTCAGAGCGGCAGCGTCCGACTGCGATGGACGAGATCCTCGAGTATAATCGGCTTACCTGAAGAGTCGTTCTCAAGCGCGCACGTAACGCCGCGGCAATAGGATGACCGCAGGGACTTCGAGAATTCCTCGAGAGGTCTCATCCCACGCTCGCCTTCCGTGACATCGCGTAAAAGTGACGAAAAACGGCCTCGGAGGCTACCAGTTTCCAGGGATTTGGATTCACAGATATTGATTTTGCTCCTCTCCGAGAAGTCTTCGGCTCTGCCTGTTTCGGGCCCACTCGTGTATTTTTTTCTTTTTTCCTCGCCATGGATCGTACTGCACAATTCCAATGACTTTGTGTGCGTCGTCTCTCGTATGAATGAGAGCGGAAGAGAGCTACGGCTTATTCGCTCGTAGGCTGTAATTAAATTTATCGTCGCGAGGGAAGCTAGCTGCCCCTCTGACCGGTTGGTCGGTCGGTCGTCAGGCAGGCAGGCGGGCGGCGGGTATTCGGACGCGCGGACCGGCTTTCGTCTTGGCCTTTTGCCTTGGTTGTACGTCGGCTCGTCAGCTCTTGCGTTCGTGTCTTGTACGCCGCCGCCGCCGCCGCCGCCGCTGGTGCTGTCGTCTCCTTCTTCTTCGGTCTCGGTAGCGGCTTTCTTTCTTTCTTCCCACCAACTTGAAGCGTAGGCCCACTTGTCCTCAACGACGAATATTGCATTAGCACGGCTGGATAGCGCCAGTAGCTCGAGCGGGAAGAACAAAGTAGATACACAGACGGACACACATCCATAGCGTTCCGTTTTTTCTTCACATCGTCCGGTCGAATCCGTCGTTGGTGTCGTCGACGACGACGACGACTTGTGTCAGACCCATGAATGTCGGCGTTCGTTCAAGAGCGTCTCGTCTGCCGACTCACGAGAGCTTGTTGCAATTGACAAAACAAACGTGTTTTCTATGCACATCGCCGCATGCGAGCGGAACAGTATTTCTCATGCGAGACGTTCGTTCGACGTATACGTTTGCATATTTGTCACTCTGGGCATGACATATACGTACGGCTACGAACGCTGCAGAAGACTGCCCGGGAGCACTAAGCAGTAGACCGAGAGACTTCGAAGGGCAGTGTACGCAGATTGGAATCTCATACTCGCACTCTTTCCAAGAAGCGAACCTGACCATGAGCTCCCCGCATCCACGTTCACGGATGAACGAATGGATCGGTGAGGGACGCTCTCCCTCAGGAAGAGGACAGTAGTTGAGCTCACGAGAAAACGTCGGCTCCGTATGAACTTTTTCCCTCCGAGTCTTTCGACAACCGGGAAGGAAGCTCTCCACAAGTGTTCTCTGTGGATCGCTCCCTCGGGGTCGGGAGGAGCCCAGTGAAGTCGGAGAGCTCCTAAATTTTGTTCGTATCCAACAGCCTGGCTAACAAGCAAGACCTCGTAATCGTAGCTCGAGTGACATTCTGACACTGGAATACTCCGCTTTCCCCGCGAAAATAAAACTCCTAATGACTCCGCGTCGCAGTGATTGTTAAATCCCCGCGGTTCGTACTTTGACGAGGGAGGGCAAAGTACAGAACTTGTCCGGACGTTTTGCACAAGCTTCGAAATCCAGACTTGACTGTCGAATTCTCAGCGTCAAGTGTCTGCCTCGATGGCGCTCGGTTCGGCTTCGACACCGCACCTCATTCTGCTCCTACGTCTAAACTGAATTCCCGGATCGGGTTATATGAATTTCTTAGGGGAGAAGTCCTCTGGATCCATACGGATTCGAGCTCCGAAATCTCGGATAGCATGCAACAACGCCAGAAGGATTGGATCCCGACGGGATCACTCAGGGAATAGATACGAACATGGGAGGGAGGGGAGAAGGATGGGTCAAGAGTCCGAACACACGCGGGAGCACTCAATGACCTTATGTTGTCGGTCTTCCGGAACGAAAAGGGAAAATCTCACGCAAAAACATACCTTTTTCGGAGGCGATGATGTTCCTACGCTGCCACCCACTCATCCTTGAACCGCGAGGCCTATCAAGAGCCGAACTGTGCTTATGCGATCAGTGGTTTTCATGAGAAAAAATTAGGCAGCGGAAGAAAGATACAAGGGTAATCGAATTAGCGGCTATAGATGCTGTCGATGTAGGTAGTGCCAAGAGGCATGTCGGCTCCACGTAGGTTGATCGATGATCATAGTTGATCCTCGAGAGTCGGGATCAACTCACCCGTCGGACGAGCCACCTACTCTCGCATGCGGGAAGCTCATCACCAGCTCGCCGATGGAATCTCCATTCAGAGCCGAGGAATGGACTCCTCGAAGAAAAATCATATTTCTAGATATTGTACCCACAGGGGAATCGAAACAGAGCACTGGAATCTGTATGACGCCGAGAATCTCAACGGTCGGACGGGACAGCTGCTCGTGTCGTCATCCTCGGATCGGAGGATGGCCGCCCGCCCGACCACAACTGTTCTCTCATCCACCTGCCGTCTACAGGAACAGAGCGATGTTCGGAGAAGTTAAAGTGCTCTGGGTTGCGATTGCTGGTCGAATTAATTCCCCTACGGTTGGCTTTTGCTCATTTTTATCAGACTCGTCCCCCGTCGTTATCGAGCACCTTCCCGCTGCTCGCAGAAAGGCTGACTGCCTGGCTGTTTTCCAGTTCATTTCGTTCGGCGCTGGCATCGCAGCCCCTCTTATTCCCCTATCGCTCCGACTTACTAAGGAGGGAAGAAGAACAGGACGGACGGTGCGACCGGAGGAGCACAAAGAACAAGGAACGGAGGCAAGCAGGCACATGGATGGGCCAACAGTCGAGCGAGCTACTAGGTTCGCTTTTCGAAAAGGTGAACTCTCCAAACTAGTCGATGGAGGAGAACGAGTCGTTTGCTGCCTGCGCTCCGAGTCTTCCACGTTATGAGTCATGGTCGTTGGAGCTCTTCATGCGGAGGACTTCATGCGAGAAGAGAGAGACTACGACGGGGAGCACCTTAAAGGAGGTCTCTTAGGGGGAGAAACAAATCACGACAAAGAACAGGAGCTGCCGACCGATTGGAAAACGACCGACCGACCGACCGGCTGACCCAACCACCGGCCGAACGAACGACCGACCGACCGACCGACCAATTGAATGAATGAGTGAGCGGCTCGTGTAAGTGACGGGGCCGTGGATCGGAAGCCGGAAAACGTACGCTTTTGTCAGCTATGAATTGTTTCTTCCTCCCTCAGTCCTCGATATCTCCCAAGAGTTCCTGGAGTCGGGTGGGCGCTCTGCTTTCCTTCCCGCTCGTTTGCTCCTTTAGCCCCGCTTTCTCTCGCTTTCAATTCTCTTCGGGGGGCGAAATCCTCTGGAGTTCGGGGAGCACATTCAGCGCAGTGTGTATCTCCGCGGCTTCAGAAGACTTGGCTGGAGCAGATTGTTTCCTGAGAAGTTCGAGCTCCTCCTCGAAAGGATTGTTTCCGTGGATTGCGGACAATGCCAATCCCGTCCTCCCGTCATCAAACGGATCCTGTGTATCTCAGAGCGAGCGTTCGGGTCCCCTCCTTCCGCCCGTGGCTGGTAATTGCGTCGTGAAATCATGTCGACGACTCGATGAAATCAATCACCCGTTTTCATGGCAGAGCAGTCCGGCTCGCTCCCCGCGTTCAGTCGCCTAACGGAGCAATAACATCTCCGGAGAGAGGAAACGCAGACCGGAAAGCGTTAATTTCTCCACCAATGCTCCTCGTATGAGTATTGCGAGTGCTATGACTGTTTTTGATTGATTGACTCACTCACTCCCTAACTAGCCCGCACGGCACTCCGACTGTTTGGATTGCTCGCTTGGCCGTGCGAGCGAACGAACGAACGACCGACCGACCGATCATCCGTTCGTCCGCCTATGTATGTACATGCATGCATGTTCACCCCCTCGTTAACTTGTTCCCGCCAGCCTTGTCGATTGGGCTTTTCGAAGCGCAAGCGACTCGCTTGAATCAGTAAGAGTTTGCGGCGACTCCCACAGCGTGTTCACAGGAGGGAGGTGAATCGCGCCGCTCCCGGTGATTGGAGAGTCTTTATCGATCCTATCGAGAACCCGTCGTGTTCCGTACGGGCTCGTTAGGAACGAACTGACGCACTCGTCCGTGGGCAAGACTTATGAAGAAATATCTCGTCTTCCGGAATCGTTTATTCTCTATGAGGAAAATTGGTTGCAATAATAATAAGAGGTTTCCATCGAAGTCTCCGCACCTGTCCCCGGACGGGATCGGATTTCAAGCGGGGAGGGGGAGCGTGATTTTGGGAAATTTCGAGGAATATCTTGGAGTGGGTTTGGGACAACCGTTGGCGGTCTCCGTGAGAACGGTCAAAACGGCCCATCGGCAGGCAGCAAGCCAGACACCGAGGGTGAGCGAGCGAGTGGATGAAGGAGCGAGACACCGTTCGGGGCGTGGACGGACCGACAAACGGAAATATCTTCCTCGTTCGCTGCAGCGAGGAAAGCAAGCCAGCTCGCTTGTCGGTCTGTTCTTCCTTTGGCTGGAGAGGAGCTTTCTCCGTCTTTGCCTGGGGCGAAGGGTCTTTCTTATTGGATTTGCTACAGACATTCGATGCGTCGATACAGCTGCCGATTGTGCCGTCGTCGCTCGCTCGCTCGCCGCTCCACTCGGCCCTCGACCCCCGCCTCTCTAAGGGAACTCTGCCCTATGCTCGCTTAGAGATGCTTGACTTGAGAGCGAGGAGCAACTTCAAGTCGATTGCTTCCTTGCCTCGCGATCGAGCAGCGAGTCCGTCAGGGAGCCTGCCGGACAGGCAGGCTTCGAGCAAGTCAGTAATCCACTCGTTACGGTGGGCAGATGGAAGGACAGATGCATACGTAGGTAGATTGCAGCTGCTTGCTTCGATAGACCCAGAGATAAGTTGCAAAAAGATATTGATAATATGTAATATTGATAATGATACGTCGCTCGCACCCCTCATCGAGGGGAATTGGGTCGAGGAGGCACGATTGCTTGAAGAAACCAATCGTGTCCGGCCTAATTTCGTTCCTAGTGACTTATCTGCCCCTCCTCGCTGCGCTCGTCGTTGTCGGCGTCATTGACGTCTGATCTTATCTGCCGGCTGGGGTTCGAGAGAACTCAACAAGCAACTTCGTTACGCTGTCAACTCGGAAGCGAACGACCGAAAAAGGATCTGGCGAGAGATCGGAAAAATATTACGAGATCTTCTCTGTGACGATTACGGAGCACTCGATGACTCGGAGTGCACGATTCTCGGTCCCTTGAGCCGATCTCCTTCATGAACCCCATGGAGATCCAGAGCGGATCCGAGCGCGGAGGGATGAACGCCGGGGGGAGTCGGTTGCTTCCCGGAGAAGGATCAGATGGGGAGCGGTGGAAAGGATTGCGTTCAGAGAAAGAATAGCAGGGAACAAATCTCCAACAGGATTGAGAATTTTCCCGATCGTGATGACCTTGACTGGACTGGAACTGTGACGGGAGCGGAAGCCCACCACTTCTCGAAGCGTTTCACCTCTTTCTCTACCATGCGCCATCCGATGCCGCTCCAAAACTGGAACTCCTGGGACCACGAGTCTGACCAGAAAAGCCTCAAGGCTCCCGCTTCGTATGTGAGAACGAATGACGACTTCCAATGACCCAATCATCGAAGCTGACGGGTATTTTTCCAGAGCAGACTCCCGTCAACTGCTAAAACCCATACGTGACCTTGTATGTATGCTCACGATGCGGTGCATATGGATGTGATGCACAACATCACTTTCGCACGTTCCAATCGACGATCCCCGCAATCTTCCTGCAAATTATCGATCGAATCTGCAGAAACCAGGAGAGAGAGCTACTTCGAATAGCTACTTCTAATTTCTCGGACAGAAACCGCATCTGCCCAATAATCCTGGCGGCGACCGAAGGCCTCCACCCTTCTGAGTCCCTTTTGTTTCCTGTTTCATGACACACAACCTCCGATCCTAGTCTCGCAAACTGCGCTTGAAGTATTATCCGACTGATCGACTGACTGGACGGACGGACGGGAAGGCGGGAGATCTTCTTCTGGAAACATTGCGACATGATGAGGACATTCCAAACATTCCAGATGAGCGTTATTCTGTCATCGGCACCACTGCATCGTACGGTCATCGATCTAGAGTACGAGCCGCGGCTCTGTGCGAGCAACGATGAGTATCTTCGAGGACTAGAGAGGATCGCGAGGAACAGGAGACAAGACTAGTCGACTGGCTGGCAGGCAGACATCGTTTATCGTTTCTTCGGTCCTTGATGATGAACTCAGCTGGCGGGCCAGCTAGCGCACACAACGGAGTCTGTTTTGTTGTACGACTGCATGCCTCGGTTCGTTTCTGTGCCGAGTTCTACTGCTTCATCGGTCGGCGTTTCGCTTCGAGCTTGTTGCCCGGGAGAGATTTTCGGGCTGCCCTAGACCTGAACGATCCTGCGTAGAACGGTCTCTGTGTAAATGACCGCATTCCTTAACGAATGAGCTCCGGTTGCGAAAGAGGAAAAATCGTGAGAGTGACGGAGAAGGGAGCACAAGATGCCGGCGGACCATAGGGCAATCGAGATGCCAACGCTAACATTGTAGATATACCAACAGCGTGAACCTTCAACGTTGTATGTGTCACGTTCAAAACGCTCGCTCGTCTCGTTTTCGTTCGCGTTCATAAATGCGACGGCAGTCTTCTCGCCCGGACTCGGACCTACTCGATCGAAATGGACTGGAATGGACTCCTCCAGTGAGACGTTTGCTTTCGACGGGTCGTGACAATGACGCCGTGATCGCGCCGTGATACGCGATTGTGCGGGGGGGATTTATCAGCTCCGATTCTCTCGTGGGAATCCGATTCCCCGCGACTGCTTCGCCATTGGAATGTGTTTTCATGGATTCGGTAGGCATATTGAGTCCGATGCACGGTAAGATCAATTTACCGAGGCGGCTGTCGAGACGTCAAAGATCATCACCTGACCGCGAACCTCAGTCAGCACAGGATGTTGAGAAAGCCAGCTGCGGTCGTACAAAGTCCGGAAGTGAGACAGCGGCCGGGTCTGCTCTCCTCCGCGGAGGGAAGAACAGAGAGAAAACTGTTGCTCCACGGTCGCATTCCACAAGACGAGGAGCAAGCTTCAAGTTGGAAGTCTGGAATGCGTAGCTCGGGATTTGAGTCACAATCGTCGCAGCCGGCGGAACCTTTGTGCTCTCATACGGCATCAGCAACCTCACATCGCAGGCACTCCGAAAGGACACTATTCATTACAGGGTGACGAGCGTCACGCTAATACTCGTCAAGGCAAGCACGTTTGCGAAACCTCCGCCGAGGCGAGCTCCTGCATCGTCATGGAGGCAGTTTGCATCGCGAAAGCGGGAATTCTTGAAATTTGAGGATATCCTAGAGTCCTGGAGCGACGACATCGGCGGAAAGAATTTCCGTGTCTCCCAGGACTCCAGGGAACAGCAGGGAAATCCTATTGGAGTACTAGGTCTCGAAGTACGCTCGAGGGGCGGTGAGAACAAGGATTGGCCGGATCCCTGAAACCGAGAGGCCGATGCGGCGGGCAAATACCAACGAAGTTTTTATGCATGCAGTGATCCGTAACACGGCAGCGTCGATGATGTCCGTTGACGCGTAGGTCGCTAGCGATGGAAGAGATTTCTTCTTGTCAGTTAGATATTCGTTCGGTATCCTATCAGGTGAGGAGTTCTCAGGAGCAGGTGCTCATAGCTCAGCCGGAACTTGGGCTCGGTAGAGTGCGGCTGAAACATGACACGGGCCGATTATTATTAGCCGACGACAGAGAAACCGTCCCGGGCCGGGGACAGAGGTTGTTGTTTTCGTTGTTCACTCACACACGCCGGCATCGCTCACGGGAGGGCATTTTTTAATATCGGCGAAATTGGACTGATCGTCGTTGTCATTGGCATCCGCGGGCTGTCATCGTCGTTGCCCGCCGTCGTTCCCTGCCCTACGCTCAGAAACTCGCTGTCGATGAAATGTCTCTGTTGTTCCGCTCGCTTTTATCCGCTCGCTTTTCCTGTTGAAACATCGGCGAGCTCTCAGTTTTGCCTGTTCGCCTTCCGAGTTTCTCTTGCTCGTTATTAGATTCTTTTAACATCCGGCACCTGCTCATGTAAATCGGAGAGAAGCGAGTGCACACAGGCGCGTGGACGGCTGAGCGAGCAAGTTTGTCTGCCTTCCGCAAGAGGTGACGCTCTCTCGAACGGAATGCCTGCGCTGAGCTCACGTCGTTGTTTGCGTAGCGCCTCCGTCTCCTCGAACGTGAGCTTGTCGTCGTCTCGTCGAAATTCGTTCAGTCGCTCGTAAGCGATCGCATTCAATATTGCGTGGCGCTCGCTCGCGCCCGACCGAGGATTTACAGCGAATCGAGCTCCTGGATTCTCGACGTCGCGGCGTATGCTCTCGTGTTCTCGCAGTCTAAATTTCGGACCAGAAACCCCTCTGCCCAATATGAGAAGTTGCTTCCCATGTCGGGTCCCGAAGAATGATGCCGTTCCGCGATCGCCGCGTACGGCATCGGTCTGAGGTACCGCGATCAAGGATATGTTAGTCAGATGTCAGGCGGGATCCCAGCCATCGGAGCAGAGACACGAGCTTAGCCTCAGTCCGGAGCTGGATCTTCCGACGACCAATGTACGTCGACCAACAGGAGTTGAGCTCTACTATAAACTCTGCGCAGCTCTCAGGAGGGTTTATGCAAAGTAGAAGATGGACATGAACCACTAAGAATAGAGCGAGCAACAACCGAACGCTTCCACGTCTTCGTTGGGCGCTCCCAGCATTCCCCAGAGATACCTGCGGATGTTCGAACTCAATACCGACATGGCGTTTTCCGTGTCCGTCCTGCGATTGTCGATGATTGGGTGAATAGACACGCGCGCAATCGAGAGATTGTGAACGACACCGGCTATCCCGATGCGGGACAGCTCGGATCTTCTGTTCGCGGAGAGACTTACCTACTTCAGCCTCATGTTGCTGAATCGAGCATTCCGATGGGGCTGTTCCGATTCCATGCTCAGAGGTCGCTGATATGGATAGAATACTATTCCTCTCGATGCGATTCTCTTCCGGGCCGATCGACGGCCGGTGGAGCTGTAGTGAAGAACACGGTCGCCGAAAGAATTGACACTCCGCGAAAAATGGCTCGAGCATCATCCTGGGAAGACGACGTCGACGCTACCGCCGCCGCCGACGACGTTGTTGTCATATCTCTCGGAGCCAGCCGCTACAGACGGCGGAGCCGTACGCTCCTTCGCTCGGCTCTGCGACTATTGTCGGGGAGCGTCTTGCCCCCGGTTGACTGAGGAGGGTGAACCACCGAGCAGGAGGATAATCGCTGCTGTTTCTCGACTCCCCCGAGTGACGTATAGAGTCTCTGGGGAATCTCCGGAGAGCGACCGCGGCTCCATAAGCAGCCGAAAGTAAATCGGCCTCTGGTCCGCTCAAAAGCTGCCAGTCAGTCTTCTCTCTCTTGGTTCAGCGTCGAGGTTTGTTGCTCGCTGGCTGGCTGGCTGGCTGGCTGGCTCGCTCTCTCGCTCGCCAACCCAAAGCCACTCCCGATGTAAGTGAACTTCTGAAATGGTTAGTAAGTGCTTTTCCTCATGGGGAGATCTAAAAACTCCGGAGAGCGATGCTCTCTTAAACTGTCGAACTGTCCCGGGACTTCTGATACCGGGAATTACGTCAACTGTTTTGCTCCAGCCGCATTCGCTCGGCCGCTAAACCCGGCTCGGATTCCTGAACGCTTCTCTGAGCAATGAACCGTTTTGTCGACGAGATCCTCCGAGAACCGCCTGACGCGGCTGTCAAGGTCTGGAAGGAGGAAGGGGGAAAAGCAAGGAAACGACATAAGGATCAAGACGCAAACCAGAGCGAAAAGAAGAATGAGCTCATCTCTACCTAACTGATATACATGGGTATAAATACATGAGGATTTTCTTCGGGGGGAATCTACCGGCCGAATTCCAGCCTACGACATGCGAAACTGCAACGAGATCAAGCGGAGAGGAGCCGGAGGAGGGCCTCTACCGAGACAGAGACAACAGAGAACGAAACGAACAAAAATGCGGAGGGTTGGCTGGAGGGGGGCAATCTATCGAAACGCAACGGACAAGAGACAAGTGCAATCTTTTATCGGCGTTATTGTTATCGTTGCGACAAGCCCTCTGTTGCGCCTGTGTTGCCGTCGACGCCTTCGCACCCTTCTGACAATCCAACTCGCCGGTCGTCCCGATAGTATGCTCTTAACATTTGGTGACAAAAGGAGTTTGCCGACAATCGCGCTAACTCTGTGAGGCCAGTCCGACTGACTGAGACTACTCCGATTCCGAGCCGCTCGCTCCCGGTCTAATTCGGCGGATTTCTCGGGGGCGCGAAAAGGCCGCCGGTCCTGCTCGGAAGGAACGATGCGACGGAGAAGCGCGGTAAGGGCGACGTGCTCTCTCGAGTCCGCGCTTCTTATTCACAACCTACTTAAATGGAAACGATATGCGATTGATGTCAGCGTTTCATATATGATTGGTGACACCATTCCCTTTCCTCGGCTTGCTTTCCCCCGTCGTTCTGTCTTCCGCTTCTTCGGCTGCTCTCGGACGGCCGACCGACCGAGCAGAAGGGCGTCCCGTATCGACGAGCGTAGCGATCTCGTGAGCGAGACCGTCAATTTGTTATACGATCAGGGGGAACAAGGACGAAGCAGAGAGAAAGATAGCCTGGCCGGCCCGCCTCCCAGCTCCTATTGTGCTTGCTAGCCGTTTTTCTCCGAACGATGCCTCTCATACGGTCTCGAACACATCCAGCCCGCGATGCAGTGAGGACTCGCGACCGAACCTACAGTCAAGAAGGGCCAAGCGCGGATCTTCTGTTTTCCGTGGATTTCGATCGGAGTAGATCGCTTTCGACGCCCTCGCTCATCGGAGGCAACAAGCTGCGCGGATACACCAACAGAAAAGGGCCAATTTTTCCGAAACTCTGAAGACGCGGGCTCGAGCATCTACGACGCGACTCAACTAGCTGCTACTCAGATCGGGCATCGTTCGCTATTGATCTATCATTTTGATACCGTGTTTCTGCAGCTCTGAGCGACACTTGTCACCGTGTCACATCATCTCATCGATTTTCGAACGAGGCTCCGGAGAGTATTGACGAAAAAAAACAATTCGAGAATCGAACCGAGGTGATTTTTCTTATCTGGGAACTCAGTTGGCGACGAGTGTCACACCGACATCCTTTTCGGCCATCAGCGTTCCTGCCGCGCTGGCAATCGTACGCTGGCAACCGGTAAAACTCGGCCCGATGAAGAGCCCGCTTTCCGAAGACACGATAAATACTATTCAAAGTGGGTCAATGTTCTTGAGATATGATCCTCCCGTCTCCGTCGAACCTACCAGTTGAATTCGTTCGAGTCTTGACGGTCGGCGGCGTCCTATGGGCACGATTTCAGGCCCTCGAGTAGAACGCGACCAGTCCAAACTCGTTCATGGACTCTCGCCGGCGCTGCGACCTGGAGCTGTCTTGACAGAGCCTTTCCGGCTCGAACCAATTCCTCTTCTCTAGCATCTCTTCTTCAATCGCTTGCTAATCATGCGGAAAAACCCTCTAAGCGGGCCCACCAGCTCGGACGCTTGGTCGGTGGCTCGGTCGGTCGGTCGGTCGGTAGGACGGCCGCTCGCCCAACCGCTCATTCGCTCGGTCAGGCCGAATATCGGTAGACTGCACTGCTGTGTCCGTCCGCATGAAGAACGTTTAGGCTTCGTTCGTCGCTCGCTGCTATGGCTGCTTCGGTGACTCATTTTCTTCCTTCTTCCCTACATAGCCGGCCACCCAGCCCTTCTTCTGGTCCCTGGCTGGCCTGCTCGCTTGTTGGACTCTTTTAGACGAATCACCACGAGCTCAGGCTTCCCGTCGATGACCCATGAACGTTCGCAACGCTATATGATTGAAATTAGCATTTTCCCTGCAGGGTTACCGACACTGGCCACAGGCCCGACGACGGTCGAGGACCTGTCGTCAACTCTGACCGAAGGGACAGACACCGTCGAAAGTCTAATGCGTGGGATATCCGACACGGAATACGGGGTTTCCGATGGGTCTGAACGCAATCCCACGCACCACAATAGGGTAGCCCGCGTCGACTCGCGGGATACGCGAAGCGAACGGGATCCGGTCCCCTGATCGGAACAAGCTCGGGATTCGGGACCTCTAGGGGTTCCTAGGAATCTTCGAACCCATCTCGCCCAGCTGCTCGTTGTCGGTCGGACGACGGTTTAATTCTCCGCCGCAATCAGAGCGGTCGAAGCTAGAAAAATCAGAAGTTCTGATGGGCTTCTGTTTCGATCCGGGCGAAGCGGGGGGTTTTCTCGCTCATCCTTATCGCTTCCAGGAGAATCGCAACGGTTGCGTCGAATCAGCCTCGAATCGTGGTTTATTTCTCGACGGGTCGTACCGTCGCGTCGCCTGGCGCCGTTTCACTCTAGCTCCGCTTTCGCCATGCCTTCTCGCCCGGTTTTCTCCTTAAAGCCGAGATTTCTTTTTTTTTCCCGTACCTCCTCATTCCCTCTGCAGGTAGCTCGCCCCCACCGCACGGCGGCTCCCCGCTCAACCTTGGGCTCCTGTCTTTCTACCTTGCTACTGGTGTCTTCTTCGTTTCTATCTCAAATATCTCTCCTCCGAGCCCGCTCCCTTCCCCCTCGGGGAATGAAAGGTGGGGGGCTACCGTCCCGCACAATCCTAAAAGCCACTCCACTTACCTGGCTCGCGAAGATTCTCCGCCAATATCCCAATTCCATTCTAATGCGAAAGGCGGTTCCTCGGAGCGGTTTCGAAGTTTCAATCTCTCACCCCGTTCGGGTTCAGTCTCGACTTTGGCGCGCTTGCTGGCAGACTGGCTTCCTTGCGAGCGAGCGAGCGTGAGTGCGTGCCGGTTTGCGGGGCAAGAAAGCCGGCACGGCTGTGTGAGCCAGATTGGCGCCTCGTTTTCCTCGTCTTCTCGTTCACTTGGAAAAAAGGGGGAGGCGAGAGAATGTGGTGCAAGAGATAAATGATCTTATTCGTTCCTTTCTCAGAAGACTCCCGCGCGCTCAAGCCAGCGAGCCAGACTGTTCCAATAGTAGTTCACTTTTGATTCCGGCTCCTCCCGCCGCCGTTCCTTTGCGTTTCCTCTCCGCTTGATTCATTCAGATTCTTGGTAATTCCTCCCTTGAATCTCTCCAATCCGCTTCGCTCGCTCGTTCGTTCGTTCGCTCATTCACTCACGGACGTACCCCCCTACGAGTCAAGCCGGTCATTCAACACGCGATGCCCCTCTACAGCCTCCGACAACAAAATTGGAAGTAGTCCCCGAGCTCCTCAACTTGTTTGTTCGCTGGATATTCTCGGCCTGAATCATACGGGGATGTTTATTAGATATTCGCGAATTCGACGCCGCGCACAGCTCGGACCGAGAAGCAGCTCTCGCCGTGGATGCGCTAGGAGCAAGCTACGCTCGATGATCCGATGATCTCCCGCACACTGGCACGGAGCAAATAATTGTTCCAATACTCGATATCCGGGAGTTGGGAAATTCCGCGAGCGGGGGCGGCTCGATCGGGGAAATGTGATCGGTAAAACTTGACGATTTACCACTGAGGATGTCGGCGCGGGATAGAAAATATCGCCCGGGCCGCTGGAAGAGATTAGGAGGGAGCTTCGCTTGGTCGGTCACTACGCAAACACTGACTGAGTGAGTCGAATGGACGTTGTAAGCGGGTCGCAGTGGGAGCTGCCAGACTAAAGTTAGTGGTCAGAGGGTTGTCGAGCAGGAAAACGGGGACGAGGGCTCCGCTTGCTAAAATTGTTACATCCAAGGGAAACAAGCGCAAGACAGGAAGGGAGAGAACCCTAATGGCTAAGAGACCGTGACGCGACTGAAGAGACCAACCTCTGAGAAGCTTCGTGGATGTTGTAACAGGGGCAGATTAAGGGCTTGCAAGGATGACGGGAATGAAGCGCCGAGAAAGGAGAAGGGGGAGTCGACGAGCAGAAACTAGAGGGAATGTACCCGGCGAGCTCGACCACGTGGGGTGTCCTCACTGCGTTCCGATCAGACACACTCCCGCGCGGTGGAGCGGAAATCGAGTTGGGCAAGCGGGTAACTTGGGCGCCATAGCACGAAATACGACTTGCCTATCCCACGGTTTCCCCGAGTAGGAACCGCTAATCTTTGCCGCGGAACATTTTCAACCTTGAAACGTGTTTCGATGGGCTTGGATGGCAGATTGACCACTCGGGTTCTATTCCCTCCCTGGGGAGGGGAGAATGATTTGCGCAGTAGAATCCGGTGACGACTGAATGCTTTTTATGAATTCCTAGGGTCATTCCCAGTCATCAGTCACCGGCCCAATTACTTCAAAAAAATTTATGGTGAATGATCGATTTCTCTAATAATCGACCCATCTCCTGTAGGTCCGGGGCTAAAGACAGAGTCATTGTTCGATCCCTCTCGATAGGATATCCAAGTCACCGACCGAGTTTGGGATCTTCTGATTGGAAAATTCTCACGGAAATCCAACATACTGCGGAAGGGAGTGCGAGGGTCGAAGTGAAGACCCTGAGAAGTCGCTGATCCGTTCACTTTCCATCTTGGGGCAGAGAGAAAAGGAGAGCACAGTTTCGATGCCCTGGCTCTTATATCAGACCTTGGCTCTCTTGAATCATTTCGTTAGGAATTTGGATGCTTTTGCTACCGCGATGAGAACAGGAGCCGTCGATCTTGGACGTGAGCTGAAAGGAGTTGCGGATGGACTGACAGAGAGACCTACACTGATTCCTGGCTCCGGGAAGCATTATTTGTTGAGAGAATTGAACGGGTGGAGGGAATGAATTTCTGAAACACTCAAATCCGTCGATTAGGAGTTTTCCACCCCCTCCACCGGAGGCAGAACGGGCGATGTGAAAGATGCATAGAGATATCCGTGAAGTCATGTCAAATGCTTCTAGAAGAAATATCGAGACGGTGGAGAAACCGGCAGCTAGATGGGCCAGTGGGGAGCCAGCATCTAACCGAGCAATTGAAATCTTGGAGGGGGAACTTGTCTAGTTCGGAGAGAAGGGAAGCAAAGGGGGAATAACTCATTTCAGACGCGTACAAGAGACGCCTGATGGAGGATGAGCGAGAATGATGTGCAACGTACATTGTATCGTATAGCAAGCAGGAAATCGGGGAAGCAGAACAGGGAGAATCGGGATAGCGGGGAAACGGAGAACTGGGGCGGTAGACGGGAATGCCGGGGAATACGAAGCTGAGATACAAGGGGAACGAGAAGGCGAGAGCACGGGGAATCAGGGAAACGGGCGAACTGAAAATCCTGTGAACGGAAATACGGTTCAACAGCGAAGTTGGGGAGTATGAGGACGGAAAGCCGGGGAAGCGGCAACATGGGGAAACACGGTAAGGATGAACTAGGGTGAGAAGAAAACATGGTGAGGGTGAAAATGGGTTTAGAGAAAACGGGGCAAGGGTGAAACCAGCTGAGGAAAGTACGGCACACGGGGAAGGAAGGGCGAGATTCGAAGCGGGAAATTATCATCACGAGAGCAGGGCAAATGACTGGAAATTCACAGACAACAAGCCGACTCAAAGCAAGCGCGCTCATGGCGAGCGCCTTCAGAGCAAGCGCATGTGAGTGTCTAGCGCAATGAAGCTTTAACAATCAATCACGTGAAGATAGAACCATCCCGATTCGAATTTCATGGTCCCAGACCTTGAATGCTCCAGCGTGGGCGTTTTGAACCAAGTTTCCATCCAATGAATCACCATCCGGAGGATCCCCGAGCTATCACTTCTATCACTCGCTCCAATCGAATTCGAACAACTGTCTCGAAAGTTCCAGTCCGCGCTGATGTTCCGGGCCGCGAATATTCTGCAAAACGGCCCCATTCGTGCGACGACGTCAGATAATATGAGTGCTGAAGGCTTCGCAGGGGATTTCCGTTACAAGTCCGCGAATCAAGTTTGCTCAGTTCTCATGCAATGGCTCGACTCCGAGGCGCAACAGAAGCAGAACTTGATTTTTTCTTCCTGTAAAAATCGCCGAAAACGCAAGCTATCATCAAGCCACAGGCAAGCTGACAAAATTCGGAAGTTTTTATAATTCCAAAAAGGCTGCGGAGCGACCCGAAAAGCGGTTGCTTTGCGGCGGGATCTTGACGCTCGGCAGCCCGGGACGGCGGTGAAGTTTTTACGACACTAAGTATCGTATGAAGGGGGTTCACGTGACCTCCCTGCCTGCCTGCCTGCCTTCGCCAACCTACGACACAAGCAGTCACGCTGGCAGAAGGCAGGCTGCATCGCACACAGACTCTCTCATCCTCTTGCACACTGTCCCGCAGGTTCCGACGACACGAGAATGTCAAATTTTTGCTGAGAAGGCAAGCCGCCAAATGGGATTGCAATTTTCCTCATCGAAATTGTAACAGCTGAAGCCAGCACCGATGTCCGCGTCTGTTTTCCCCGATTCCGCTACCGTCCATTGGCAGGCTTACCTACACTTTCATCCACGAGGGAGGTGCTGCAATTTCAAAATAAGCGCCGGTCGGAACCGATTCCCCGTCGAGCTCACGACACCCAAGAAAAACTGAGCATTCCGTTAGGAGCTACTTTTCCACTTTTCCTCGCTGGTCATACAGAGAACTCTGGAATAAAAGGAGACGTATTCGCCGCCGCGATACAGGCGCATCCACTGAGGGAAGTTCCTTACTTGCCTGGCAGCCACGTAAGTGGCGAGCGAGCTGAAGGGGGGAAACGGAGATTGCATGACGCTTATTTGCATGTTTGGCATCGTCGCCTCGGGCAGGAAGCGGGTCCGTTGAGTCTACCGTCGCTTTCAAGCTCACTGGAACCAGCAAGGCTACGGCTGGAGCTACAAGTTCTGGGGCGTCCTCCTTGTGCTCCCTCTCCGCGGTGACCTGACCGTTGGTTGTCTCGGAATTTTAAAGCTTCCGCAACCTTCTGTGGATTGCTCCTATCCCCCGGGCTAGTCATGCATACCAGCTATCGCGAACATTGAGATGAGTAGTCCGTGCCGATAACGTGGAGCCATAGTGGCTGCCGCAGTAGATGGCAGTTCCGTTGGCTTGATTGTGAGTGGATGCGTGCGTCCACCGCCTCCTCGGTAGGTTCCTTGGTCGGTCGTTCGGTTCGTGGGTCCGTCCGTTTGTCTGCTATCGCTGCGAAGGTAGGCGAGCTCTCACCCTGCAAGCCACCAAGTGATATCAAGCCGCGTCTGTTTATTTTTGCCTTCCTTCATTGGAATATGCACATAAATTCTGCAAGGTCTGCTTGCTCTGACTTGGCGCACGCTCTATGCGTACGCAGGTCGATCTGTCTGCGCGTCCCTCGGTCCAGGCGACCATCAGCGTATCCACTGAGGTGCCTCTACCTGTCAGCTCGGAAGCCCGACTGCCGTATCGGATTCGATGCGACCTCCGCTTCTAACGCTCAGTCTTGACACTGGGGCTGGGCATCCATTTTCGGCCCCACCATCGTCATGCTCCCGATGACTGGCCATTTGAGCCGCATCTCTTCAAACCTATTTTCTACGAGCGAATACTTTCTCCTAATTGTTCCTCCGGTCCGAGACAGCGCGACTGCATCGATCACCAGAAAGGACCGGTACGCTTCGATATCTCACTCGGGACTTCCGATTCAGCATCAGCGAAACTTGCGATTTCGTGCCTCTTCCAGAGCTCCGAGGTCGAGCTGATCAGCAACAGCGAAGTTTCGAGCTCGTCCCTGAGTGAGACGGGCTATCATGTCCGATGACCGGGGCAGCATCTTAATGACAAAGCTCGAGTCTCTTGATTCTCGTGCAGCCTACGAGTTTTCCGAATGTAGCGATGGTTGAATCGCCGGAAATTCGACATCCACTGTCTCGGACGGTAGACCGCTGAGCGGAATCGTAGGATGTGCTTTCGATCCGATGGCAGAGACGTTGAGAAGAAATCTGAAAAACTTGGTGACTTGCGTCCCTCTGGAGGTGATCACCAGGTCATCCCTCATCAGAGGAATCTGACCACTCGCGGGAGATCATAGGTGAGATCGAGGTTTCGAAAGCGTGCGGATATCCGAAGAGCGACGGTCATGGCCAGCATCGCTGCGCGAGAAACCGAAGCTCGCCAGGTCGCACACGATGTCCGCTGAGTGCGTTATGACGCAAAAACTCGTGACTTCACCAACGATAAAAGTTCTGGGTTCTTGGAAGGGACTCGGCATGGAGGGAATCCCAGCGTCTATGGACATGAGTCGAGGGAGCGATTTCGGAGACCCCGAATCTGACTCGGACCGAAGTTGAAGCATGCTTAAAATGGGCACGAAGATCCGAGGCGAGCGAAAAATTGGTATTCGCCAATCAACTTGAGATACCTCTTGATGAAGCTGAATCACTCGTGGAATCCAATCTTCCCTCGAATCTTCATTCGAAGCTGTTGACGAGCTGGCCGAGTCCTCAAGCGTCGAAAAAGCATTCAACGTCTGGGGTCGATGTCTCCGGCTCCTCGTGGCCGAAAGGATTGCTTTTGCCCCCGATTGGCGTGAAATCCTATCAGCTTCTCGATGGAGACGTTGTCATCCCGATCCGGCGACCCGAGTGGGCTCTTGGGGAATTTCTCGAAATCCGAGCTCGCTGGGAAAACCATCATCCCTGGAAAATTTTTAGGGCTACCAGAAATACGTCATCCATGGCAATCTCAGCTCGAAGGAGAGCCCGAGAGCCTCCAGTCGATGTTACGCTCGTTGGGTCCGGTCGTCCAGGAGATGGTCAAATTGCGCGGCGAAGTTATGCCAAACAAGCCAAGAGCTCTCTATTGGCAGAATTTTCGACGGTGTTCTAAGCTTAGCGAGTGACACGGATGAACGGACTCATAACGAAAAGTCCCCTGACCAGCTCCGGAATCCTTCTCTGCCGCCTCATATCAACCTCAATAGGATTCTCGGATCAATGGATAATTCGACAACCCCAACAGAACATACGCTATAGTCAGGAGCTCTCGTTCATTTTTGCTGAGCATCCCGCTCTGATTCCCCTCTGCCGAGCCGTCAAATCGTGAGGGAGCCATATATTGCGACGGTTGCGGTGGACTGCTTCCGTCGAAAACGTGTGAACACTTGTTTCGGTAACCCCGGATGAGATGGACAGCCCAGAATTCTGATCACGAGTCATGAAAGCATCTTTCCTGGCGTGTTCGCGCCCCCCCAACGAGGCTTATCGTCAAGACTTACTCCCACTCCTTCAAAGCGTTCGATTCCCCTGCTAATCGTCCGCGTCGACAGAAAGTCGCCACTAAAATGGGCAGAGCGATTCTCGTGGAACTCGTTGATGGTACAAGCTTCAAGCTTTATCACGGGCACGCAGGATCTCACCTTTTCGCATGGTCACTCTCACTATCACAAAGCCAATTGACCGCATGAACTTCCAAGTGCTTCTGAGATGCAAGAGATGTCACGTGTCACATGACCGAGCATCGCCATCGTCGGGAGGTGATCATGACGGAGACAAAGAAATTACTTGACGCGTCTAGTTCGAGAAATTCTGGAACTCTGACGCGCAAGGTGACCACACCCTGGACGGCCGATTTCCACGAGCCTCGCATCGTCAAATGGAAGTTCTCGGGCTTTCCTGCAAGCTGAGGTCGCCAGCAACGACTGATGTCCCTCTAGTGCTCCAAAACTTTTGCAGGGATAACGTTTTCTTGAGAAAGCTCGAATTTCAGGAAATGCCCCCTAGAGCTCCCTCGGGGCGTCAGACCGCGATGGCAACATCTCCGTCACAAAGCTAATGATATTCCACGCCGTCTGGAGGAAAAAACGACCCTTTCGGTCACGAGGACTTGGATATATTGATTCTCGAAATCGAAACAACAACAAAACTTCCGAAACGACGCAACGTACGCACATAGTCACGTATAGAAGCGCTCCATGAGCCGCTCGACAACACGGCTTCAGAAGCTCACGGAAGCGGAGCAATCGTGACCGAAAAAGACAATGCGAGTCGAATAAGGAGGAAAGGAAGAACGACCAACTCCATCCGCAGTTCCAATACCTCATCCGAGTCGGATATTGCGGGCGGGTAGTTTTCTTTTCCGCAGCCTGGACTTGTTGACGCACTCGACTCGACACTTGTCGCATGAGTGTTCCAGAACGAAGCGAGTCATTGGCACTCAGTCACTCAGAGTATAATTACCCGTCGATCAATTTTCACAACTTGTAGGACTTGAGGATACTCGGTAATATCCGCGCCCCGCTCTTCCTCCTCGGGATAGAGGAAGCGTTCGGACGTTATGAAATTGGCTTTATGAGAGCGTAACGCGCTGAAAGCCCTCCGACCGATGCGAAATACGTGTTGCGTAAGAGGCTAATCAATAGTAGACAAACAAGGGAATCGTTTGGCCTGCAGCTGGCTCAGTGGCGCCATCTACGGCGGTCGGGGGAAAGAGCCTCCACTTTTGGCAACAGAAGTTGTCGGAATTCCACCCTCTCACACTGGCGGGAGAGTGCGTTTCAATCGGCAACCGAACGAAAACTTATGGAGCGTATCCATCAACTCAGATTTCTTAATGATTCTCGTTTCCGGGTGACGAAATACTGAGATTATTGGGAAGGAGCTGATCCTTGTGTGGAGGATCGTTCCCGGACCGAGGTGAAAACTACCTACCTAGCGGAGATTTCTATAGATTTTCTACGTGTCGTGTCTTGAAGCTCCCTCGCGAGCGATCAGAATATTCTAGACTCTGGTAGTACCGACGAGACATGCATCGAACTTTTCGATAGAACTCGGGTGACCCCCTCTCTCGCCATGCGACGGGTCGATGCGAATCGATCCGTCTGAGTTGGAGCGAATTTAGAGAATATTTCGGATTGTTTGATGCGGCTCATATCCCGATCGGCGGCCCAATGATCGCTCGTGGAACGTGTCCACGGCCCTGAGTTCCGCAAAGATGATCCGTCGAGAAGATTGACGCTCTCACTAGCAAAACGGCTCTGAAGAAATTCGTGCGTATCATACTTTGAGACAAGAAAGGGACATGTAAGCACTCTCAAGTCTCAAATCTTAATGCCAAGTCCGGGCCATACATGAAATGAACGATTTCCACCAGATTCGACTCATCTCCGAGAGAAGGATGATTCCGGGCTCTATCCCTCAGACCTTCGCAAAGGATGTTTGTTGTTACCGGCTTGTGAATGAGCTCCGTCCGACACTTATAGTTAGAGTTCCAATGTCGCTCTCAATATGCCTCGAGTCTTACATGGCTGTGAGAGCCGAGCCGGTGCCCTACAGAGTTCTCCCAGAATTACACGGGAATAAAGTGGTCTCGTGACTTGACAGGGTCGGGCTGCATGCCTACTCATCACGCTGGGAAATGATCGCCGTATGATTAATGTATTAGCCGCTCCATCAGAATCGTGGATCGTGGTCAGAGATCAACTACGGCGGATATTCTCAGGATTCTTCTTCAAGGTCCGTATCGAGTGCGATTGAAGAGTTGTCCGAGGCCGATGCGAGGACTCGAGGAATCTCCGAGAACTTCCGAGGAGGCAGGCAAACTTCTGATGTGGAGGAGTCTAAAAAATTCGAATAAAACTTCTTCCTCCTCACAATTTAGCCGCTTCGCACAGGGAGAGCCATGAACGAGCCCACGCTTCGGTTTACTAAGTGATACGGGCCCAGTGACATCGATGCCCCGAGGCCATCTCACGGATTCCCATTAGAAGGAAAGCTTGGTGCCATTTAGGCTTTTTAAGTCACCATGGCGATCCTCACGTGCCGCGTTCAACCCCTCCCCCCTTTGTTCCTTCAGTAGAGCCTCGAGCAATATCGACGACGCGCGTTTGCCGACATCGTTCTGGATCAATGTTACTCTGAAATATCGGTCGCCGGACGAGCCCGGAGAATTCACCGTGCTGTTGCTTGATTCTCCTGCACGGAGAAAATTTCCGAGCAACCACCTGGCTCAATGCTTCAACATCGAGGGTGGCGATTGGCTTATCAAATGGAATCCACCGTAAATATTCCAATATGAGGGCACCCTCAATGACTACTTCTAAGCCCTCCCTTATTGCGTCCTCGTGAGCTGGCGAGAGAGTTCGAGCTCTGCTTCGAACTCCAATGATGGAGCTTCGAGTAGGAACTTGATTGACTCCTTCAGCTCATGAGGCCGCAATTATAGAGAGCTTCGGAGTCGACACTGGGGATGCCCGTCTATAAGTATATTTACGGTATTTTCTTCCGAACGGTGATGGAACCGTGAAAGAAGACAATCTCTCGTTCGGATATGGCCGCCAGAGGAGGGTGAGAATCTAGCACGTAGACGCGACCTCGCAGGCGTCAGCTGGTTTTTCTTGTCTCCATTGCCGTTTACAGGGACGCACGATGAGCCTGGGTCAAACTTCTTGAGTACAGCGCCACCCGTCACCGTTTCCGCCGAGAGCAACGCTGACGAACCCGAGCTGTGAGAGTAAGCGAGTCCGAGGACGGGGAATGAGCGTGAGGAGCGGCAAGGCGACTCAGAGGGGTCACATCTACCTACTTTTTCTTTGAAGGAGTACGCCTCGCGAACGAAGTCACGATGACGTTGGCGCGCTGAGATCTGAAATGATTCACGGAGGGGAGTGCTGTGAGTAATGCGCAAAAAAGTTTCTCTGCGTTGTCGACGCCCACGTAGTGCTGCCCCCTGAGGGAATTAAGCATATCTCCAATAAAAAGACTCTTTCAGTCATTGTCCTCGCGAGTGAAACTTGGGCAAGGCTCAACTTGAGCCGCGATGTGAGTTGAGACTGTCAAGTCGACGGGCGACCGGGGACGGTTCGCTCTGGACGCTCCGGTCTCATTGACCGCATCCTCGCTCAGGACGAGCGGCAAGAGCGAATTTTCTCGTCGAATCTCGAGATTGTCGGAAGTTTCCCCGCTAAGCTTCGCGAACTATCGAGACCAGGCTTTTTGGAACATTTAGGCGGGCTGGTTTATTCAGCGGATCTGCGTTTCCTGCGCAGTTGTTTCTCTGGATCTCAGACGCTACCATCCGGGGAGTGAGAAGAAGAACTACCTCAAGCTTGGGACTCGCCTATTCCGGACGCGACTTGAATTCAACTCTGACTCTCGAATTCTCGCTCGTTACGGAAAGTTCCCGGCGAATTAACAGTCGAGATGTTCCTAGTGGAATACAATAATTATCCTCGAGTGTCGGTGTTTGGATGGAGGAGTGATCATTCCCATATCGTGACGCGGCCGATCGCTCGTTCTCCCAGTGGCCAGTGAACTCACGCGAGCTCGCAATCGGGCAGTCGAACAGGTTCCCAAAGCGATATTGCACGTGGAAAATAAATTCGAATGTTCTGTGATTCCGATCCGAGGTAAATCGGGTCTTCTTGTGAATCTCAAGGAAGGATGAAAAAGCAGCAAGTTCGGGGAAACGATCGGGCACCCTTACGAGCCATCTGATCCCAGCAGGATGATGTCCCGGTTACTTCAAACGCCAAATCAACGCAGTCTCTGGGCGGGTTTCAACGGGGACAGCTTCAGTCGTTGGTGTAACGTAAGGCGTCTCGCTAACAGCCGGACATGAGATATGAGGTGTGCTTAATTGCGAGTACCTGAAAGAGAAAGCTCCATCAGAGCATGATGCTCTCGCCCTTACTCATATAGCGATCAGGGAACGGGGAACGGATCGGTGACCGAAAAGGAATCTGAAGGAACTTCGGTCACTTCGATCATTGGGGGCACGACCACAGTGGAGATGTTTTCCACATGGTGCGAGACTCCCAAAATCGCGTAAGAGATCAGAGAACAAACGTTTGAGAGTGGACTCTCTCGCTTTCCGAATGGAGGCACTGCATGAACATTCGTCCTGTAGGACGATTCCGTGGATCCGTCATGATTTGGAGATAGGGATGATCGAGGCTCATATGGGACTTTTCTCGGTCAGCGGCTGACGAAGTCGGCTATTCATTAATAGGGGAATCGGGCCAGAACAACCCTCAGGACTGGGAGGCGCTTTTCCGCCCTGCAGAGGAATCTTTGTCGAGAAGGAGACGAGCCGAGATACCCCTTCTGGTGTTTTGCCCCTGATGTGAGTCTATCGAGGAGGCTTGTCATTTTATCCCCGAGCAGAATGATGACAGTACGGAGCCGTACCCTAGGGCAGGAATCTTCATAAACGTACAGTGCGCGAGAACAGCATCTCTCGGAGGAAAAGAAACCATTGTCTGGCTAGTTCCCTGCACCCAATTTCAACGACAAGGACGAAAGTTATCATTGGAGAGTCTGATGACAGAAACTCCGATAGGTTACGTACATCTGCTGTGGAAGCCGCTCTTGGTGAGAGATAAAGTTAGTGGATTTGGTAACTGCTTATCGGTACCACACGTCGCGTGATCATTCGTATTCTGAGAACGAAAGCCAACGGAAAGTGACTCCGAGTGAGGTATCCATAACTATTCGGGTCCAAAGTCTTCTGCCCACCGATCATCCAATTCTACTGGATCAATGCTGGTAGATTCGACAGCGGAATGGCGGCAGACACCTTGATTTGTCGCGGGTTGAGGCCCCAATGAATCACCGGACTCGAGAGCATTAGAGATAGTTCCATCCGAATCCTCTTCGACCACGAGATCCGATGTTGGAAGATGTGTTGAGGTAGGGATAGGATTCTATGCGTTTTATCGTTAGATACTTTTATCGCTGATGGATAATCACCATAATCAGCTATCAGTGATTATCATCGATTCGATGGAGATCTGCTCCACGTGAGCTCCATGGTCTGGGTAGCCGCGTGGTAAAATTGAAGATTCCTTCCATTTTCCCGCGGTCTCATGCTCATTTTTCAGCTCTCTGAGAAGATGTATCGCGAGCGAGATAGGGCGCTGGAGCGCAGCTTTTGGGTCAGACGGATGATGCTTTTTCAGTTTACTTCAGATATCACGGAACGGTGCAGCATCTTCGATGTGAATTTCACCGGGACTCAGGATGTCCAAACCACGACTTGATGTCCGGGGTCCCGAGAGCCTAGACTCTTTCTGCCATGCATTCGTCCGGAATGTCATGAATGCGCTGGTCCCGGGAAGCTCGGATCCATCAGGTGTTCATGGATGGCGGGACTCGCAAAACGTGTTCAGTGGAAAGCGAGTGTATAAAGACCGCTATGTCTCGGGGTGGCATGTTTGTTCGTTTGCTTGCGTGTGTATACACACCGCTCGATTGCCAAGTCTTGATTTTCATTCGAAGCCAAACATTGGAAATCGCTCTTGTCGTCGACTGCTCGTCCGGAAGGCGAAAAATCACGGTGGCAGCTGAGCTGCTGAAATGACAATGTCAAGGAAACCTCGTGTTCTAGCAGCGAAAATGAACAAGACGACTGAAGCCGTCATGGGTGTCTTAGTCAACACGACCGTCGATCGGTGACATCTATGTATGTAATCTGTATTGTGACGCATTCAATTTGCATATACTCGGGGAGCTCATAGTGGAAAATTGTTGCCCCAAGACAATTCCGGCGAGCACAAAAAGTCTTCCATCATCCGGGTCACGGTCGCGAACGAAAACGCGTAGGGCAAGCATTTTCTGTAGATGACATATCTCATAAACATGGATCGTTTGGATGTGGGTCGTTCAATCAAAGTTAGCTGAGCACAGTCAGAAATTAAATAGGAAAATTAGTCAGCTAGGCGGCACCCAGCTTCGAAGCCTGTTGCGGGTAGTTTTCTGCCCAGGACTGTTGCAAATATGAGCCTAGATTGCCCCTTGCCCCCAGTTTCTAATGGGTGAAATCTTTCCTCGGGGCGACCATGCTCCCGTCTGGAAAAGCGAAATGATATTGGAAAACGAAAAGCGACACTCGAGAGTCAGTGGATAAGATCAGAGGGCTTCGGCTTTATTGAACCTAGCTTCCCGTGTTGGATATTATGGGTGCTGACCCACATTGTTGGACGATCGACAAAGGCTCGAAACTCATATATGTACATTCAGCATATCGAACATTTAAGGAAGAAACTGATCATTTGCTCTGAGGCGTGCGCTCCTTGGAGTATGGAGAAAATAACGAAGAGTATCAGGATCGAGATACCGAAGGAGAGAACGCTGCTGAGGAAGAGCATCCTACCCGCTCGAGGCGATCGGCGACGGCTTCTGCCGCAGTTTCCCGCATGAACAGATCAGTTCCTGGTACGCAACTCGAGAACTTCGAGTTTTCCGGACTCTGTCATTAGCAGGCAAGGAATGGAACCACGAACTTGACTCCGGAAGCAGACGATTCCGCGGCCTGCTCGACCCCCGTTAGATGGGGGAGATCTCCAAAATTCTTCTCTCACGACACAGAGCGTTTTCCGCGGAACTGGGAAACCCGAAGTACTATAATTTCTGTAGCGCGAATCCTCTGACACCTGGGTTCACAAGTCGGCAGTGCAATGCAGTCACACCGATCACGAAGCTAAGCACTGAACGAGCGGGTGTTTGCGGTCGCCGCCGCGAGGGAGATATAGCTTGTTTGAGTCTTGGTTGCCGGAGCGGGAGCAGGGAAGGATACGTGACGCCCCGGTGCATCCGTTGTTAAGGTCGGTTCTGCTCGCTGCTGCTTTGGGCGCGGCTATCTGTGGATAAAAAGCCTGCATGAACCATATGTCAATTGTTGCCTGTCAAACTGAGGAATGAATTCGCATCTCTGAAGCGCCCCTCCAAGATCGGTCAACGTTCCTCGCTCGGAAGAAAGCGGATTTAGAGCATTGTTAGGGCCACGAGTGGACAGACCGGTCAAGTTTTGTCGTTCGACGCGTCCCTATCGATAACCGAATTCAGCACTTCAGACTTGCTTCCCAGCACATGGAATGATCTTTGTGAAATCTGCAGAGAATGCAGATCCCATTGCTGTTAGTCAGTTGAGAGAAATCTCCGCCAGGCCTCCTCCTCCTATCAATGCGCAATTGGAAACCATCGCTCCGCTTCGAGCCCTCTTTTTTCTCAAAGGTTTTCACAGAAAAACTCCTCTGCTACTCCGGAGCTTCTATCGAATGCTCACTGTCTGACATATGGATTTCAATCACATGCTGAGGCTCTGACTTTCGAGTTGAAAAACCGAATCTGGGGTTCAACCCTTCCGGACAGTGGGGGCCGTGAGCCTCCGATTCCGGAACCCCGTTCATGAGCTAGACAAACAGGAAGACTCCGACATCATTCGATCAATCAAGTCCGAAGTGAGCTCAACCCTTTGTCTGCCTAAGGGGGTTGATGCCGGCATGAACGAAGCGCACATAGGTACGTGCGTCTGGAGAGTGGGGTTTGAATCACCTGAGTACCAGGCATCCTCTCGGAGAATAGTTCCCGGTATCATCTCACCAGTTCTGTAGACAAGCGGAGCCTGAGCACGAATAAACGACGAACTCTCTCACCGGTACCCCAGGATGCTGCTCTGCTCCCTTCCTTGACTTGAATGCAGCAAAAGAGAGAGATCGACAGCCACTCAACTAATTGTGTCAAAGGGAAGATTCGCCTGGCGAGTCGTTCAAGAGGCTCAGGGATATCTTCAAGTCCCGAGGATGAGCCGTGATACCGGTGAGGAACGAGAGATTCGGCCCTATCGGACGGGAGGGGGATTATCGAAACGCTGCAACCGATGATTCGATTTCGCAGGGTCGACGCAGTAGATTGAGGGTTGCGTCGTCTGATGTAGACGTGGAGACCAAGGAAACCGGTCATTCCGACATTGTTGTCCAGTCCACGAGCCAGCAGCAAAAACATTCCCACCACACGGTCGCATCGACTTTCTGACTGAGGTCCTTTGGAGGACGCTCCGACTGAAAAGTTCTCCTTGCCTAAATCTAATCGTAATATAACCCTCGCATTCCGTCGAATTCAGTTTCAGATGCGCTGCTGGGTACTGTCGAAATGAGAGCCGTGTCGAATCGTACTCCTGGATTACTCGGGGACTCCCCCTTGGGAGCCGTCATATTCGGATTGACGGAAGCTTTGTTTCACGGTACTTCTGGAAGGAAGAGGGGTCACGGCCATCCAGGGTTCAGATTTTTTCTTTCTGGAAGCATTACGTCGAGAGATTAGAAGTTTGAGTAGTCATTGTGGATCTGGGAGAGACCCTTCGCATCTCTCATTTGGTGGAATCCTTCCGACCAGCGCGGCGCCACCATCAAACTGTGGCCGAAATCATCAACGCTCCTTAATCGTTCAACATTAATCATGGAGCTTCCGGCTTTAATTGAGCGGCTCGCCAGCGGACTGTCACAGAGTTTGTGAGCGCCGCGAGTGTAGGATTCCACCAAATGAGAGATGCGAAGGGTCTCGTAAGCTTACGCAAAACTTGCAATCGAACTTCTGCTTGTCTTCGGACCTTATCTCCCGATTCTCCCGGCCAGGAGTGGCGCGCTCCGAATTCTCATCTGCCAATCGAATGCGGCAGGTTCCAGACCTAAACGATTTTCATGTATACCGAAAACTCTAGAAAATGGAAAAAAAATTGTCCGAAATGGACCCCGATTCTTGGAAATGACCGACAAGGTAATCGGGTGTGTGGAAAGCCCAACACTATGAGAACCGCCACCGTCTGACCAGAAGAAGCAGCCCATGGCATGACGCCCGTGGTATCCCGGAAGAGCCGGTCGCGACTAGAACAGCTCTGAAGACGGCAAGGTGTGGCCAATAAACCTTCCGACACAAAATTTTCATGCTCGAGCTCAACCCCGGACGTTGGCATTCTCGACGCACGGAAATGCGCGTCAGCAAGCGGGCGCCTGCTCTTCATCAGGTCAGACACACCGCTCTGGTCGTGGTCGTAGAGTTCCGCTGGGCAGACGTCACTTCGAACGCTGTACTCGCCTACCCAAGTTGGGACAGTTGACGAGCCGAATACAAATATGATGGTTCCCGTCGTCGAGTCACTCAGAGTTTTGAATGTAATCAAGTCTAGCTCGGATCAAACAGTAGCGGCTATCGGCCGCCCCCAACAACTTGGTCTCGCAAAGGGTCACTTGCTGTCACCGAACTTGGTGGCGGGCGAGATAGAGGAGACGGAGCGACAACAGAAGTGGCGTTTCCAGCTTGATTCGAACCATAGAACCGTCGACGGGTAATCGGGACTTCGAGCCGTCACTCCATCCTTGCTTCTACGGTAAACGGTAGGCAACGAGAAGGTGGCGGGGATCCGCTTCCGAGTATGATGTCTATTAAGGCTCTTCATTCTTCGCATGCATCCCTCATGGAGCCAAGTATTCCTCGAAGTATCCACGAGAAGAAGATATTTGATCTAGGCGAGCTGTCGTCCAGCCATAGCTCTTTTCGGTGGATTTAGCGAGTTCGAACCCGTCTCCGCGGCCAACACGTCGTAAGGGCGTTCACTCAGGGGGGTGTATCGTAGCTGAGCGGGTGGATGTTCGTAGGGAGCTGGAGCGACATAGAGCAGCGACATAGAGCAGCAACATAAAAGGAACGCGACCGGGCGGAGTAGGGCAGAAACTTGTGACCGTCTCCTTGCTCTTTCTCTCGAACATGGTAGAGAGAAGGATAAAACAGAAACTTGGTGTCTCATCACCGAGAGTAGGCCAAGGTGGATGTCTCGGAATACTCCTGATAACAATCTACGAATATTTGGCTCCAGAATCGAGCGATGCCACGCTCAGATCTCATTGGTATCTCCCTCTTCGCTTTCGGCTTCGATTCCGCGAGCGGGCGGACCAATGACCGGGAAGCGGGAGGGGTCTTGTTGTCCGCGGCTGGAACACCGTGAGGCGTTCTGAGTGAGCCCCGACTGATAACGTGGAATACATTGAGAGAAATTCAGGCGGCAGCAGCAGCCCCGTGGAAGCGCGTTCAAGTTGAGAGTTTTCGTCTTTGCTATTTTGAGTTGAATAACGTGTCTGTTCTCCTCGGTGGCTTGCTGCTTTTAACGGAGCGAAGACGCATCTGGAACACATTCGTCCTGACTGAGCAAGCAGGGCGTAAACTTTATAATCGAATCAGCATCACTTTACTTTAGACTCAAGAAGGAAACCGGTTTACGGAGGATGAATAGGAGGAAAAAAAAGTCGCGCTCCGCTAGGATGAGCGCAAACACGCGCTCGCGGCCAAATTCGATAAGTGGAACTAGGGGAGAGGAATCTCCGCGAGTGATGGCGATGGAACATCTCATCGAATGAGAATCGATGAGGAACGCGGAGGATCGCGACCCGCGGACGAGGAGAGAGAAGTCTCAATCATCATTCTACGAATGAGGCGGATTGATGGTGATCTGTTCGACAGGCGGAACCCACGGTCCCTGGCAACTGGTCCCACTCTTCGTTTTTGGTTCGAAAAGACATCAATCGCGTCCGAGATAAGGAGAGGGGACTTGCTCCCATGGAAATTTTGACCGGCTCCGTTTCGGTCAAGTTTCTCTCCTTTTCTGCTGCTTGACGCAGTCAGTTTGAAATGAGAGCGTTTCGATATGAGGCTTTCCTTCCGATGGAGATCGAGCGGCGAGTCAGAGAGAGGGAGGGAGGGAAGGAGAGCGGAGGCTCGAAAGACGGCGATGGCTCCGCTTTTCGTCACCGCTGTTCTTCGGATGGTAAGTCGACACCACCAGCGCAAATCTGCCGCTGAGATAACTTCAGCGTCGGTCGGAAAAGTTGAGCGCCGTGGGCAACCCGACCCTTTTGCGACAATAGCCCGAGTGTGAAGAGAACACTTCAAGCCCTTCAGGAGAGCGGATTATTCTGCGGCTGCTTGCCTGGCTGGTTGGCTGCGTCGTGGGTTTGCTTGCGTCCGTCCGTAGCAGCGGCCTGGATGCTTCTATGGCTGAAGGGCGCGCAGAGCTCTATTCAGAGCGATTGCCACAGGCTCCTAGCTTGCTGGTCTACGCGCTCGCTGCTGCACAGGCTGCCTGTCGAACCCGCAGACGAGCGGCGAGCATTATGCAGTAGTAGTGTCGCGGCGGATGGAGACGCGAAGCTACCGGCAGCGTGCAGTTAGCCCGGTGAGATCTGCGGGGACGAGTCAGCGGGCGAAACGCGTCTTCGTCGGCTTATTATATTACAACACCAGAATAGGGCGGCGTCTTACTCAACATGTCGCCGAGCGTTCTCGTGTCCAACAAGTTCATTGAGCCTCACTTCCTTCTTCGTGGACGCGTGCATGTATGTACCTGCATATACATAGTACGCATTCCGACATTTCAGGGTAGCGACAAGGGAAATTAAAGAAGCTCGGGACCAGGGGGAGAGGTGAACAGTTCCCTGATTGTCGTCGTGTCTGTGGATATTGATGCTCGCATGTAGATCGTCTGCCGACGGAACGGATCTCCTAAGCGACACGCGTCCCCATCCTTGTAGTCGAGTGCTATGTTCGGGCTCTATTTTGCTTGTTGTCGCTGCACGTTGTATTAACTCAACTATTTTCTCATGTCCCCCTCCCATCTCTTCGGGCTGCGGGGACATCGAGTGTCCTTGCGAGATTGTGCGGGCATAGTCTGAATGGACGTGTCTATCGTTCTTCCTGGAAGCCTGCGGTGCTACGAACACTGGCTCCAGAAGAAGGCTCGGCCACGCTCAATGCATGCCCGCTGCTGTTATTGCCCACTCGGAGAACGGAGGGAAGGACGAAATACTGAATAGACTGCATACCACCAGAGCCGGAGCAAGAGGCTGAACCAACAGAATCGGACAACTGCTCCCAGCGTGTAATAGGTTCGTCTGCCTGAATCAAGGAACGCAGAACGCTCTCGTTGCACTCTCTGGCATCCATTCACTGATCGTCGTGTATAGAGTGCCGTCGTAAGACTGTCTCATCCCTCTGAGCCGTCAGCGGAGAAATCATTGACTCCCGGCCGCCGTTTACTGTAGGTTTTCAATTACAGCCGTGAATAGAAACACTTATCCCAGGCAACCTTATGGATTGGCGAACGCTGTCGTACTCGAGATTCTCGTCGCGGTACCAGATACGACAAAAATACACTCCGCTTGCACTCGCTTGCCTCGGTTCGATTGTATTTTTCGAGAATTGATATCGACTGGGTGCGCATATGCGATCCATCTTACGGGACCGCGTGAAGCTCGATGAAGACCCGGATGATCCGGTGAGCTGCGGCACTCCGATTCGGGGAGAAAGTCGTGGATCTACCGAGCTTCCTCATCCAAGAGGACTTTCTGATAGGGTACTTTGTCGGCGGAGAAACATCAAAAGATAGGCATTTTTCGGCTCGCTCATTCAACCAGAGGTGTGTATGCAGCCATCGAAGTGCGCCCGGGCCTAAGCCGACAGCCTCGCTCGGACTTCCCATGTGCTCGCACCGAGGAAGGTCGATCACTCATCAATCGGCCGAGAGGAGGGAGCGTCCTTCAGAGAAGAGATCGCATAGGATAGGGTTCATGGCTGGGATCGATGGAGCTCCTGGCTGCCGCTTACAACTATGGCACACCCCTCGCTCGCGGTTATAGCCTCGGTTCGGAGGCTCTTCGTCGTCGAAAACGCTGCGATCGACTTGGAAGAACTCTATCCAATATCTCGGGCTCCCGCCTCGCTCGTCAAAACTCTGATCCGGAATCGTCCTTGGTGACGAATTCCGGAACCTAAACGAAATCCCGTGGATCATTCGGGCGGATATTCGATTGAGGGGGGCGTTGCGTCCAAGTCAGGACGTCGGAAGCGAGCACCGTGGTACGATCTGGTGCGATCGTAGCACAGAACATTTGCGTCTCCGGAGACCAGATACTGCTCGCTTGGAACACTGCGGAAAAATCATTCTTACAGTTAGACGGAGAAGGCCCCGATGGCATCATGGGAAAGAGGCTGATTTCCCTGCCGAAGGCAAGGCATGCCTACAGGGGCGCGCTCTTGATGGGGGCGACCAAACGGACCGGTAAGCTCTCTATCATCTATCTCGCGTCATTTTCCCGAACGGCGCGGAGTGGTCGGGTACCGCCAGCCGCGAACGTCGTCCGGAATCTGATGTTTAGCTCCACAATGAAATATATCCGTCCATGAAAATCGACAGCGGCAAGACAGGCAGCGCGCGGTGAGAACGGTAGCGCTTGCTCCCCATTTTGAAAACACTCCTGCCCGCGCCCGCACGTAATCCCCTCCTCTCTCCTGACAGACTGACTAGCTGGCTGGCTGGTTGGTTGGTTGCCGCCGCGTCGCCTGCCTGCTGGTCTGCTCGCTATTTCGAGAAGGATAAGAGAAAGCAAGCAGGATGCTTTTAGCTGATGAGTCGTCCTTCAGTGAATGTCCCATATTGACAATCACTTAATGGCATACCAGAGCACAAGGCGTTACTTCCATTACTGTCCGAGGACAACGCCAAACGACCCACTCTGCACACGACGTCATATGAGCGGTACAGATCTTCCTCTCTCCACAAAGCAAAATTGCACATCTTCCTTCTTGTAATATCAAAAACAGCCGATGGCAATAAGACTGCCTGCCTGCCTGCGAGCCGTCGCCCGCCGTCCTGACAGGCTGCGAGCTTCCCTGACCGACCACGGTCCGTCTGTCTGTCGGAATTTCTGCTCGCGTGCGCTTCTCCGGGCCCGCATTCTCCCGTCCCTCCGTCCGACAGCTAACCGCTGCCGATGCGTTTTTCATCAAGATGATATCCGAGTCAAAGACTATCAAGCAGCCACGTTTTTGACGTCTTGATACGAATCTCTGCAAACGCATCGAACGAGCTCGAGCGACCCGAGTTCAACGATTCGTTGAGGGGCTGCTCCGATACTCAAGGTGGAGGCCCGTTCGCGGTCCTTGGCTCGTTACCTTCTCCCCGTCTCTCGCTCTCTTCTGACCTGATGCGAAGGACGATTCCGAGCCGATGATACTCGAGAAAAAAACGTCACTCGAGACGACTTACTTAGAGGCCGGCAGCGAGCAGAGTGAGAATGCGCGATGACGTATCGGAAATGTACTGTCGATCGACGACGGTCGATACGTATCCATCGAGCCGCAACAGCTCTGATCATGAGCAGCAAAACCACAGCGACTCAGTCAGAGGAGGAACTCGCGAGTTGTCGTAGTATTGAGGACCAGCCTCGAGCCGGAGCTCGTTCGGAATCCATGCACAGGAGCGCTCAGGGATGGAACTCCGCATCCATCGGGATTTTTTGTTCAGAGCTCGCTCTACTTAGTCCTTCTTCTGTCGCTTGGTGCTAGGTGCTCGAGAGGGAATAAATGGGACCGATGACAAAAGCCAACACGCGAAGAGCCGGAAAGGATGCAGGCAAGAGAGCAGCTACACGCTGAGGCAACCGTAACTGAATATTTTCATTTGGTACAACCATTTTTCGTCGTCTGCACCCTATCCAGCGCCGGCTTCCGGAGGCACCCGATCTGCTGATTTCCGTTGTCATTGCAGATCTCCTTTTTCTCAGTGATCGTCTGTTTTTGCTGTCGCCTCGCCTTGGGCTCGCTCGCGATTCCAACGCTGTTTCAGTTTTCCATCCCCCGATTACACTCGCTCGCTGACTAACTCACTCAGTCGGTGGCTGCAGACGGAATCTCACTTTCGGATGAACGACACGCATTCCCCCGCGTACGAGAGAGAGTCAGCTGTATTCAAATGAGCGAAGAAAGAAGGAAGACAGCCAGACACCGGAGTCGGAAGCCGGGAGAAGCAAACGAGCCGAGAGGAGCTCAGACCAAGTCGCACAGATACATTGCCTCGAGCGATGAATGACGAACTCTCTGCAGTTCCCCTAAGCGAATGATGAACACGGAGATTACGCTCGCAATATGCGGCTGGCTCGATTTCACTCGGGTCGCGGAACCAACGGCTGATCGATAATCGCCAGCGAGGAGCGGGTTCGCATGCGGGGATCTCCCGCTTTTTATCTGCGTAGCAGCCGCCAATATTCGCATGTGAGTATTGTTCCGATCCTTGAGCCTAGTCCGAGAAAATGTTGACGGCGGCGGAGCTCAAACCCATCCACTATAATTATTCGCGAGAGCACTGATACCTCACCGTCGTGAACGGAGACGGCTGCGGTTCCCTGTTCCGGCATCATTTGAAATCACTCAGTCAGTCAGCTCGAGCGAGCCGGTGACCGATCCGAATCCCATGGTTCCCTTGGTTTTGGAAGCAGATCCCCGGCAAGTTTTTCGGGGCACAGGAAAATGTCCGACCAAAAAGGGTCCACAGCTCCCATGCTGGAGAAGAACTCGGAAGGGAAGTACAGCAGCAAGGCACAGGAACCATATACATAAACATACATAAAGATGCTAATCTAAGGAATCTCTGTAGCCTGCAGTAATCGTCGCTTTCCGTCGCTTGTGGCTTCCCGAATGCGGAGGTCCGGAACTCCAATATTTGCTGAGCCTTCTGGGTTTGCCGTAAATTGTTGAGGCGGCGACACCCTTATCGCCCGCCAGCCACCATTCTCCGCGAGGCGGGTAGCAGCTTGTTTTATAGGCAGAAATATATTGGGGCGATATATTTGAGCTGATATACTACACTCACATACATACACACACGGCGGACACCTAAGGGTGCGCCTTTCCGTTGCTGCGTTCCTGACCGTTGGCAGAATAATAGATCGCCACATCAAGATCGTCAGCTCGTTGGCGTGCACCCGCTGATATGCAAGGGACTTAACGATGCGGATTAACATCTTCGAAAATTCTTATTAATCCTCTTGTCGCTCTGAGGGAACAGAAGAAGTAAGTTCGCTTCTCCGCGCGCCACCGCTCTCGCTGCTATACGATCCGACGCGGATTCGATGTATGCTCACCGATCGTATGCCGCGGGCGTTTTTCTCCCACGGAAATCGAGAGAGAGAGCTCATATGCCGCTTCCGATAGGGGCTGGCGAAGGATTCCTCTATTTTTTCATTTCACTCGAGGGCTCCCACTCGAATTATGTATGCTTGGATGAATTGTATATTGGTTGAACTGAATCGTCGTCTAACCCGCTGGTCGAGCGCTCACCACTCCCGCTTCATGCGGACCGTTGGCTGCGCAATCGTCACCCCAGTCTTTTTAGCCCCCTATCTCCGAAAGACAAAGTTTTTCGGAAATGAGTGGAGGAAATTAAAATCGCTCTCGCGATTCCGACCTCCCCGACGGCAGAGCGGTTCCGGATCACAAGTGCTCAGAATTTCTTGCTCGAGCTCGAAGCTCAGCGGACGTCGCGTCGGAGAGGCGACGCGCTACTATTCTAATGACGCAGACAATATGTGTAAATTCGATTCCTCTCGGATCGATGACACCTTGGGTCAGTGATCAATTTCTCGAACACTCTGACCAGACGAAGGAGTCACTAAGGAGCTTACATGGGAGTGAGCTCTGAAGCACACGGTTCGTAGGTGGGTCCCTTCTCGGCCACTCTGTGTAGTGGAACTTTCTGGGGTGGGAGTGGAGGAGCTTCTCCCACTCCAACTCTCGATGATGCAAAATGAGTCGAAACACACTTGATCGACCCTAGGCTTAATAATACCCGTCATAAAAATCTTTGATGTCGCGTCGTAAATGCCTCGGCTGAACTCTTGTCCCACGAGACGCGAGGAGTGCCCTAGTTTGGAGCCAAATCGAAAGATCTTCTCGAAAACCATGTCATACTCGCTAAGGAGCAGTGTTCAATGGAATCATTCTGTTCGAACCGAGCCGGAGTGATCTCCGCAGAAGACACGGACGTGCCGGCGTGCTCGCTCCCGTACTTAACACTTCGCTCGATTTCTCTTCTGACACTCCTGATTGTGTGCTCGGTCTATAAGGAAGCTTCATGTAGATATTCGCTACAGGCAGCGGCTGAGCGGACGCGAAGAAGATCTGCTCCCGAGCTCGACCAGGATCACCGTATTGATCTACTCGGAGGGTTGAGCACAATCGCTCAAACCTTCGGCCGAATACGAAGCTCATCAGCCAATTCACGCTAGGGCTGCTGCAAGATAACTAGACTCAATTTCGTGATTAGGTGACTGGACGTTGCGTGAAAATTTGCGCGAAATCCTCACTGGAGTATCGCGTCATGGACTTCAGTAATCGTGGAAGCCTTATCCACTTCTCGGCGATACCATGACTTGTTCTTCTTCAATGGACACGTATGTACATGTCTGTGTTCATCGCCATCATTTACGGCAACGTCGACTCCGATCATGGACTCGATATCTGGAAATTCTGATTCTGGTTTCGACGGAGTCGCTAGTATCTGGATCGCTGTCAGCCGTTTGCATCCATGACAAGGATATGCGGGAGGATGTTCGGATCCCCGCACGGGAGATCAGAAGCTCGATGGGCAAGTCCACGAGTCATCGTCCTGGAAGCACCAGAGAAATGGACGCCGCAGCGTTCCGAGATATGGCGTAGTTCACGCGGTAGCCCATCAACGACAAATCGGTTTTGCCTCCAAGGGCTTCTCGAGGATTGTCTGGTGGAAACTTGGGCAGACTCGCGTCGGACGGATGGAATATACGACGGTGCAACGATCCGCGACAGTCGCTGAGGCTAATCTATGGCTCCCCGAGGCGTTGCCGGTTCGTGTCACATCATCAATCGCTCATCTATCATCTATCGTTCGGTGAGCTTCACTCATTCGATGCGGATGCAGCCCGTCCTTTCTGCATTTTCCCTCGTCGCTACGGAATGACCGAATCTGGCGTGTTAGATGCTTTTACTCAGAGTGCTCGACACAGGGCATTGAGAAATCGGGGACATCCGTTCGGAACCGACGGGCGAATCTATCGCCGCGTTGAAAGCTCCTGATCGAAAACGATCGGACTCCTCCGTGAGAATTCTTCGAAGTCTATCCCGATGGCAACTCAGGAAACGCAATTAGCTAGACTGCTACGCTGTGTCCAGAGGCCGATCGTACCACATAGCTAACGACACGAATGCTCCGCAAGTTTCGGCAGGATTTCGGAAACCATTCCAACACGACAGCCGAATTCTGATCGGAAATTCGCCGGATGGTCGACGGACGGAGCGCGCGCTCACGAACAGCAGCGCCGTCCACAGGCTGGCGATAGATGATTCAGACCGCTCTTCAGAGACGAAGCTCCGAGCGCGGGTCATACGACTTCTTCGCCTCGAATCGCCATGGACTGCGACGTTCTGAGACAAAAAAATCGGTCCAGCTTGCCGTGAGCCTGCGGTGTGGAGCCCTCTTATCGTGGTTGGACGGCTCAGGCGCGAACTCATGACCGGTGTCACTACTCCGGAGCTCGTACGTCAGCGAGTTTGTCTCTTTTTCTCCGGTCAGCAGCGGCTATTACATCGGGAAACGTGGACTAGACGTTTCTTCTTCTTCTGGTAGCTCAATTATCTATTCTCTCCGCGGAGGGAGAACTCGCTGAAAGTCAAGAAAGTTTGTCATACGGATGAGAAGTAGCCGATCCGAGCAGCTGGAACTCACTCGCCCGGGCGTGTGGTGCGCAGGCTCGAAAACTCTTGTTACCGGAACCGAGGCCAATCGTCTACCGATGGAACGGCCCTCGACGGCTCACCAGCGAGTGGGACAATATTAACGCTCAGAGAGCGAGCCTGTGTGGAGACGACAGAGGGCACAGTCGTTTGAGGGGAGATATGTTGAGTGGGTAGACGGGCCAGTGAAACGCTTGGAGAATATTATTTATAGCTCACAAGTTATCGTCGTTCACGTCCCAGATGGCGGCTCAGTCATCAATTTCACCTCAGTCGCTCCCTGTTCTTCTGACGGGCTGCGAACCAATGCGACGATGTGAGGATTTCTCGCCTCGTCTCCGCCATTCTTTACAATCGAACCGAAATCGATAGAGCTGTAATTTAAGCATGAGGAAAGTTCTCATTCACTTCATTCGGTCGCTCTCGCTGTCGAGGATACGTCCAAGTTCACGCGCGCACCGCTCGGCCGGGCTTCTTGGCACGCGCCGCGGGAGCCCGCATCTTATGAGGAGCTCGTATAACTAACTACAGAGTGCAGGAATGGAGCGACCGACGATGCGGCGGAAGAAGAGTACGGTGGCGTTAAACGGCGTTCCCCCTCCCCCCGCTCGTGTCATGGAGAGGGGAGCGAGAAACGGAGCAAGCACACTAGAAAACTTAAGAGGGGGATATCGTGGCGGAGGGGACGGTTGGCTCGCTCGCAGCTCCGTGCGCTCGTGCATCCGCGCTCCGTCGCTGTTCGCTTCGTACGCGTCTGGCCCGACTTGTTCGTTTATCTGTTGGGAACAGGAGGCCCCCGGAGACGCGGCCATCCGGCCAGCAAGCATAATATGAGCTCGCTCCCCTCTCCGCCCCCTTTCGGCCTTCAACAACGTATAGCCTTATCTTGAAACGCCTTTCAACAAGCCGTCCAGAGCGGTCGAGGCGACAGGAACGGGGTGGCGTTGGCGGCCGAAAGGGGAACAAGTAGCAAAGCATCTACGGATTCGGGCAAAAGCTTCTCCCTCTGCAGTGCCGCTCGACCTACTGGTAATGTTAAAGTTGAATTAAGTTGAGGCGGTCGTTCGGACCGCATGGCCATATTCTAGTTCGAGGAAACCATGGAGACCATCGTGGACCTCAAAACTTTTTCCCTGGCCTCACCGTAGAAAGCCATAAATTTCTAGGGAGATAATTCTCCCCAAAACAGCGTTGTGCAATCACGCCGCCATAGCGCCGTCGAGTTCATCACACGTAGCGAAAGTTTCAGAGCACATACTTCCACGGTGTTGAATGCGCCTGTCGGTGTCCTGTGCTCATGAGGCCTTCTGAGGCTGTTGAATTTATCTCTACAGAGCGCCGAGAATCGCCGCAGAAATTTTCCTCGAGATCATCATGCGATAACTCTACGGCTGTTTTCAGAAAAGCCAGCCTATTTTTCACGTGAGCTATCGGTGTAAGCTGCCTGGTTTAAGGCGACGCCCAAGGAGAGGAATATCTCGTCAAAATTCCGAACTCGTTCTGAAGCGATTCCAAGCATCGCCGTGCATGTAAGCATGACTTCGGATGAAGCATCCCGAGCAAGGTCTCGGCACTCCTCATCTCCCTAACTTTCTGGGTCCTTACGCCGGGGCCGGGGCACGGACAACTCATTGCCGAAAACTGAACGCCGGAACCTCATCGATCTTGTTCATGCAAAATATTCGAGTTGTTTTCGAAGTACTCTCTAAGCTCGAATTTGCGCTTTGTCTTCGAATTCGACTTCCAGGGCTCTTGGAGTCTTGGCCTTGTCCGAGACATTGCCATTGAAATCTGGAGCGGCTCTCCGCCAAGAGCCAATTATCCATGATCCGACATTTGTTCTGGCGAAGCCTTCGCGATTGACTGTGAGCGGCGGTATACAGAGCTAATGGGATGTCGCAAATCGACAATGTTGATGGGGTACAAGTTTTCGCCTCTTTCTCTTCCGTCCCGACTTTGATACCATCTCGCGGTACTCCAACGGGGCGCACATGTGGGTAAAAGCAGCATCCGACGAAGCCGGCCTTTTCGTGAGGGGTTGAAAGACGGAGAGGGCACGGAACTCAGATCAGCATGATGTCAAATGACCTGGATCAGAATTTGCCCATACACATCATGTTAGCGCGGTGAAGTTCCGGGGCTGGTATCGTTCTGACCAGATGAGTTTTTGGCAAGGAGTTACCTCGGGCCGAGGTTCGATGTCTGGGCGTTGAGTTGCCTACCGCTGAAAGCGCGACCACGAACCGTGAGAATCGGTCGCTCCTCCATAAAATGCCTCACAAGCCAGGGATCTCGCACTAGATCCCAATATCTACAAGGCTGAAAATCGTTCTTGACCAGCGAGAAATCGCCGCAGTTTCTCTTGCCGTAGAAATGAATGCAGCCCCAAGATTTATTATGAAGTATTCCCGGAGCCCGACCGGCTGATTCGCCCCAGCGGAAAGCTGGGGCTGATATTATTGCCTTGGGTCTCTCATAGTTTGCAGAGCTGTAACCTCAACACCGGCGGTCGACCCTCCGCTGAGCCCTGCTGAGATTACCATATAAAGATCAGGTGCTTGATGGACCATTACACGAATCGAATTAGACGTTGGCCGCGCAGCAGACATTGCTGACTGGAGTGCCCATGCCGCTTTTTATATTCAGTAACATCAAAAGGATTGGCGAACCATTCCCTGTCCGACGTGAGCGAAAGCAGTCCGCTCCGACGCGAACCGTCGAGCGCGAAACACTAGTACTATCATAAAAGAGAGCACTACGACTAACGACGTATTGTTAGTGCAAGTCAAACGAATAGTAACCGCCTGGGAATGACCGAGAGTGCGGAGCGAAGAGGGCCGAGCTCGTGGTTGGAAGAGTTCAGCGATAACCAGTCGACTCAGGATTAAGTCTTCACTTAGTATTCCAGCTCGGAGGGGAAGCTGACGCTATTATGCATCCATTGGCGCACGGCAGCGAGAAGATGTCTCACAGAAGTTTCCATCGATAAAATCTTTGTGCACTCGTACATATAGGGATTCTCCCACAATTAAAACACATTTAGTTTCCCTTCGAGTACGAGAAGCTTCAATTCTGCCCGAGCGAATTTCCCACTGTCGGTTTTCGGCAAGCTCTCGGTGAAATGGAGTCCTCCGTAGAGATGCTTATAAACGGCGAATTCATCTGCGGAAAATCGAACACGATTCTAAGGCAAGCTCCGCTCGCAGAAACATCTCCCTCGGAACACAGGCGACTGATGGTTCAGCCGAGCATTCGAACCTTTGATCATATTCTGAAGTTCTTCTCTCAGTTCTTCTGTCGCTTCGTACCCTCCATCGAGAACCGTGTACGCAGTCGGAGCTTCTCCGTAAATCTCGTCAGGGACTCCGATGACAACTATCTCTTTGATAGCGTCGTGTTGCATGAGGAAATCCTCCAGCTCAGCTGGTGCCAACTGGTTGTCCATGCACTTGATCATTTGCTTCAATCTCTCCAAGATGTAGAATTGACCTTGGTCGTCGCAATAGCCGTAGTCACCTACATGGCAAGTGAGTAATGAGAGAACACTCCGTTCTGCTGGTCCGGGGCAGGAAGATTCCAGCTTTGGAACGCGGCCAACAGACCTGTTAGGAGAAAACCGTCCTCGATGAATATTGCAGCACTTGCTTCGGGGTTTTTGTCATATGCCTTCATCACGGAATCGCCCCGAATCGCTAGTTCTCCCTGAGGACGAGATCAGTCGAGAATTTCAATTAGAAAACTGATCGTCACAAGAACCAACGTGAGGAGATCTCCATACGCGACGCGGGGTTCCGAATGACAGTTCGATACGCGCTGCATGCTTCACCTTTTCGAATGGTGGCAATGCTGTTCTTGTAGACACATCCAATATTCTCATTTCCGTATTGGGGAAGGGTCTCCCAATCGAGGTCACAGTGAGTTTGTTCTCATCGGTCATGGCGGCCAAAAGCGTTTCAGACATACCGAATACTGTGGGAATCATATTCGTTGATCGGCTACATTGGGAGCGATATAATCCGCCGACTCAAGATCGCGACGCGGGGTGTCGGAAAACTTACGAATCCGATAACTCGTGAGGTCCAGAAGCTGAATGAGTGCTTCTGACAACGATACCGCAACGACGCTTCCTCCCGCTGTAACATGCTTCAACGATCTGCAGGTTCCGGGATTCGCTCTCATCACCTCGATCACTTTTCTCAAGACGACGGGGAATACCATCACGCTCGAAATCTATGGATTAGAATCGTTCGATTATGATGCAGCGGCCTTGTCGGTCGAAGATGTTCTCTGCTCACGCGAGGAGATAAGGATCAATCTTCCGGTTTAGTCATTGCAGGATGGGAAAAAAATCCCCCTCCGGTATTCACCTGATGTCGTTCGCAGATCCCTACGAAATCGTCAGCATCGGGGTTCGCGTTTGCGATGACGGAGACAGCACCCGTTGCAACAGCCGCCGGCAGCAGAACCGCGCCAGATATATGACTGCTGGGACACCACTGGAGAACTACGTCTGTACTTCGGATCAATTTGGCGCCTTCATCCCTGATATTGTCAGATTTCGAACTTCTAGAGGCTAGAAACTACATAGGATTGTGGGACCTTGAGAGTGTAGGTGTGTGCAGTATAAACTGGATAACATGACATCACCTGATCTAGGTCAAAAACTGGTAATATGATCAAGCTTATACTGTACTTCACCGTGCACTACTCGTTAAGAAGACTCATCCAGGAAAGAGCAAACGCTTCGATATCTCCTGAACTATAATATGCCTAATGGGTATTTCCGGGTCAGAGAAATTCTATCGAAGTCGAACTTACCCACTACATTCGAACTGCGCCTGAAGAGAGAAGTGCGTATGCAGCACACCTTTGGGTAGACCCGTGGTTCCTGACGTGAACGCGATCAGGATGCAGTCCTCGCGCGGCTCGACATCGTCCGGGGGCTCGAAGTTGAAACTACAAAGCATAGAAGTACTCTGCTCGTTCTCGACTTTCTGACTGACTTCAAATCTGGAGGGATAGGGAGATCCAGCGCCTGATTGATCTTTGCACTCTGGATTATGCCAACGGCTCGGCACACACCGTTCGGAGAGGATGCCCTTCATAGTCATCACATCATCGTATCCTTCCGGAGCCTTGTGCATATCAGCGAAGATCACCATCTCAACGCCGGCTGATTGCTTAGAAACCTCCATGGCGGTTTCATATGCATGACTATCGGTGATGATAAATTTAACATCCGACATTTCACACTGGTACAGCAACTCTCCTGGAAGACGAGGACTCACGACTGTCTACATGGGCCTGACTCCGGAGGGAGAGCGTCGGGCGTTGATAGCCCCGTCGTCAAGAATTCGGACTCACGAATCGTAAGGCTTGTTTTGCAGAGAACCACGGTCGCATTCACGAACTGCACAGCTAAGTGAGCGACGAAGAGGTCAATGGAGTTATTGCCGTGCAAGGCGACACGATCTCGAGGCTGCACCCCGAAGGACTGGAGCGCACCAGCAAAGTTTTCTATTTTCTCCAAGATCTCGAGGAACGTCAGGGGATGATCCGATTTCACGTCGACCTAGAAAATAACTCGACGCTCTCTGGACCGATATCGTTCCTCAGATCTACAATATATGAGAGCAAGGACGAGAGCGCCCCTGCCCCTCCCGTTGACGAGGACCTACCATGGCCTTCTTTACACCGAAACGAAAGCATTTCTCCCGGAAGTATTCGTGGTGTGGTCGAGCAGGAACCTCGATTCTCTTTGTCGGCATCGCCAGCGTCTCGTCCGTGTCTGCAGGATTGGTTACTTCGACCTGACCACAGAAAACGCCACGAAAAAATGACCCAATCATAATTCCTCCGAAGACCTCCAACAAACCATCGATGTTCTTTCCTTTCTGTGGGCTACCTCCTTCCCTCAGCCGGAGCGGAGCCGATTTTTCTGGAGCGAAATTGTGTTTGAGCAGCGAACACTGAGGCAAGAATGAATGTACACAATCACGGATGAATCTGGCTGAACGAGCTCCATTCCACTTAGTGCCGACTAACTTTGCGCGGAATCGCCGAGCCGAATGTCCACATCTTTTGCGAGCGCCCTCAAATAGCGGGTAACTCGGAGTCGAGCATGCTCGCACTTATCGCCAGCGAGTCCACCTAATCGATTCGTGGCAATAAGTGACGTTTCGAACGATCCCTGACAGTCTCATGTAATGAATGAACAGATACCAAGCAGATGCAAATGAACTCCATGATAGTGTATGTTCCGGATGCATTGTTCCGTCCGGAAACTCGGGGCATGAGAAGCTGCCTGCGAAATCTTGAGACGGAAACATCGAGGTCTCAATTTTCGGATGATCGAAAGAGTCAGAGCTGCCTATCAAGTGAGAACGGTTTCTAACCACAACGAATCTGTCAAAATGATTCAGAATGCAGCTGGCAATACCTAGAGAATGACGAGCTTTGTTCAGAGCATGCGGATTGCGAATTTCTCTCCTCTTTTAGAATAGTCGATACGCGAGCAGCGCTTCCCGACCATCGTCGCCCTCTGCGGCACGAGCAGCAGAAGTTTGGACACATCTGAACGAACACAATCGAAACCAAGAATGGCTCAAAATATCGCATGAGAGCTACCATTAAGGACTCGGTTCTGAATTAATTTTCAATTGATGATTGTACGATCCCGCCGTCGTTGTTCGAGTTGAGCTGTCGACAACCCGTGAATGAATTGGAATATGCCGAAGCGCACATGCTCTAGACAGAGTTTCCTAACCAGTTGCGCAAGCCGTCTGGTTCGCACAGCTTCGGTCGGAGCATAAGTGCCCAGTTTTCACACGCGCGTCTGCCCCCGAAATTATAATAGTTTCAAACTCCAGCGCAGCTTCACGATGCTGGCTTCACTCGCGCCCGAGACACTTTTCCCTTCGACAGCGGTTGGGTTGAGGCTGATGCGGAGCATGGCAAGTTTCCTCAACAGCGTGGATAGACAAGGAGAGTCCACATGATATCAGACTGAATAGATTAGATGAATCTTCGGCGATCGAGACGGGCCCAGAACGATGTACCGGAGCGCGTCCTCGAATCAGGGGATGCCGCGCTGACCATCTTACAACCCGTCCCTGAAGAAGCTGTATGATTATGGCTCGTCCGATAAAAGCAGCTTGCACGGTCGCAGTTGGACGCGAGCTCTCGTCCCGAACTGGCAGGGTACTGACCGGTTTGGAAAAGTGGAACCATTTCAAGTCCGAAATTGTTTGCTCATCGTTCGTTGGTGTTATCACCAGCTTGTTCCCCTCGCCCTTGTCCGTCCTTAGTCGTGAGAATGGTCGTTGAAATGCCTGCCGTCGAGGAGAAGTCAGTTTAAATTGGAGATGATGGAGAAATAGACCCTCTCGGTCAAGGAAGAGACCATGAGGTCCAACTTGCCGCTTTATGCTCGCTCCCAGCCTTTCCCTCGCAGTCTGCCCTCGGTTCGTCGACCAGCTCACATGGAGCCCGTGTCACTTCTACAAGCTCTCCCAACCAGGCAGACGCAGAGCGGACGGAGGAACAATGAGCCGCCCAACCAGCGATTACTCGTGCCAGTGATTCGTGAAAGAAAAATTGACGGAATGTAGCCGTGCCTCCGCCTCTCGTTCCGCTTTGAGATTTTCCAACTCCAGACCAATATTCATTCAGCAGCATAATTCATGCTTGTTCGACTGACTCGACAAGCGGCGGAAACATTGAGTTCGTCCAGAGGATCATCAATTTCCCAGCCGTCAATCAGATTCGGACACCGTCATTCATTCACGAGAGAATATCATCCATATACGATTCGAGCAAAACAAAGCGGGTGCCCCGCCGGTCGGAGTGACCGAAATCGATGCGCTTTCCGAACTCCCTCGTTCAATTCACTGGCGTGCTCATCTAGTATGCGCTCATCCATGAGTCGAGGAAGGGAGCACCGCCGCGACTGCTGACCTCAGCGATGCCGTTCTCCTCGGTGTCGTCGACGTTGCCGTTCTCTTGTGTCCTGGCACTTAATCCGAGTCGAGTCCCGAGCGAGTACGTGTTCTCAACTGCCTCGAGGCTGCTTCGCCTCTGCCGCATGAAGCTTTTAGCTGATGAACATTGCCGCTTCATATTGACAACGCGATGCGCTCACATACTCTTCCGAGACGAACAATCACTTGTCTTAATGGCGCTCTGCCTTTCCCTCGACGGTAAGCTAGCCCGTCTGCGCGGCAAACAGCCAGCGAGCAAGCATGGCCACGACGACAACGGCGTCGACGACTGCGCTCATTAAGGGGAGTTGTCACCATCAAGCAACCTTAGATTGTCTTGCATGCCTAGCTCTAATGATCACAATCACTATCGTGATAATGGTGGCAATCTGAGGCAATCGATCGGCGCGATGTTACAAGCTCATCGACACTGCCCGCTTCGTTGGAGCACATCTCGAATGAAAAACTCACAGCGAGCCTGGACCTCGATGCGTGTGAGCTGAACCTCAGATCGCGACTTCCCGATCCTCCTCCTCCACTTCCCACCGAAATACTGTCGTTGAACGTTTCCTGCCCTGACTTGATTTTGATATGATTATGACTATCTGGTGAGTCGCGCTCCGCTTCCGGATGAATTCAAGGCTCCCACGATAATAATTCTCCTCGCGGGCCCGATCGCCCGAAAATGAGAAAACGAATTTTTCTCCGCAGGTCCCCCCGATATTGAAATTCCCTGCTCCTCATGGTAATCCGAGCAGATTCCATCCAACAATGCATCGTGGCATTTTTGCTTTCCCCGATTTTCCTTGAAAATACATAACTCGTGACAGCTGCCTGTGATGTATCAGGCTACCGCGATGTACGCTTGCTCGCACGCACGCTCACCCACTCGCCTGGCCGCCTATGCCGTTGCTTCCCAAAGAGTAGCAGCGACGTCCGATATTGTCGGTCGTTTTTATTAAAGATGCTCCCTGGGATCTTGACATGAAAGAGAAGAAGCTTCCCGTCGGGACCGCTGAGGCCCGAGCGGCCGCTACGACCGCCCTCAAGAATCTTGCTCAACGTATCGAGGACGGGCAATAGCAAAACTCGAGACGCCATGCCCGGCGTACACTCGTGCCCTCGACCCCCCATGACGGACTTTGATAGGTCTTCCGATCGAGTTATGATACTTGAACTCGAGTACGAGCACGAACGAACCTACAACGGCTCCGTAGAAATGCATCGCTGTCGGCGTCGTCGGAAACGAATCCGGGGCCTTATCGATCCACTGAATCTCGAGAGTTTGAATCGTTGATGCTTTTTGTGTCCGTAGTCAATCATTCGGAAAGAGAGGCAATATTCGCAAAGACCAGCCCCGCCATCGGTTATCGTGCCAAATCAACCTCATTCTCGTCAGTTGCAATCCCCGAGATGGCGAGGAAGACTCGTGCCGATTTCGAGACCAAGGAGTGAAGCCCAGACTCCTCGGTCGTTAAGGAAGTCAATGCAGAGAGCTTTGAACAGCCCTCTGTACTAATGACAGGCTTTGGAGCAGCGATGGGTGGCATTTACAGTCGCTGTTCGAGCTCGTGCTAATGTTCTCAGTTGACTGCGAGATTTTTGCTTGTAGCTCGAGAGCCAATCATGGGGCGCCGAGTATTTCCCCCCCGTCGCCGTCGTGATCTTTCACCGCGTTAAGCAGAATCTTATCTGCTCGTTGTTCTCTTCCTCAAAGACTTAGTGCTCCTCAGAGAACCCTTACTAAGAGAATGAGAGCCAGTCGGCCAACCAACCAGCGAGCTAGCACCTCTATCTTTATGACTTATGACGGCGACCGTGCCTGCGTTCAGCGTCAAACGACCACTGATGCCATATCGTTGCTCGCTCGCTCGCCTGCCTGTAGACGGCCCACTTGAAATGCAGCGCATTCAACAGTGATTGAACTGCCACACATTTGAGGATGGGACCGCGGTCAGCCTCCACATCGACAGAATCCTTGATTCTACCTAGCGGCTTGATCCTATTCATCACCGTGGCCGCATCGGTCCATCTGTACCCGATGCGATTCGCGAAATTCACAGATTCAGTTGGTTTTTATTTTTGGGTGGTTTCCCCGATTCGCAAAATGTGGTGCGACGAAGTCGACTTCGGCGGTTCTACACATTCTCTCTCTGCATCGAAACATACAGGTTGCGAGGACCAACTCGCCCTCCAGAGAAGGAGTTTCTAATATTCGCTCTCTATACAAATAATAGATCATATGTTAATGTTAGGAGGCGAGCCAGCATCCAGTGCGTCCGCGCTGGGATCACCAGCACCGGGAACGACGGAACCCCCGCAACGTGGTTGCCTGGCGGCGAGGGCGCTGACTGCCGGGGGTGATTTGATGGAGCGAAGCTAGGAAATCGCACCCATCACGCATTTGAAGGCTTCGGCGATAGATTGCGGGAGGCGCAGATTCCTGAATTCGAGCACGAGGCTGGAATAGGTCAAACCTCCGAATTCACGGAATCGAGCTGTAAATAGAAAGCGCTGCGCTAGATTAAACAGCATGAGTCGGCCTGATTTTGCAGAATACAGATCGAACGTGTTTTCGAAAGTTCGACGCCCGAGTTTCGCTACGTTTGCCTCGTTTGTATCTTTGCACTCTGTGGTGTGAGAGAATCGGCACTAGAACTCGTTGAGGCCGGGCCGAAGCCTTGGCTCCGTAAAGAACATCACATGTCGAGAACTGGACTCGACTGTGAACCAACCCACGATCAATCTCTAGTGGAGCTCGTAGCGTGGTTCTCGCGATCGCGGAGAAGCCATCCGGGCCTTGATGCGAGACAGGAGGGTCACACTTTAGAGATACTTGTCCTTTCTTGAACCCAAACTGCAATCCGCGCAAAAAGCTCGGAAGGTATGGAAGTCGTTGCCGCAAGAACCTCGAGACAATATCCAACCCAAAGGAGCAGGACCCGGGGTCCCAGTGCGTCCCTTTCATCGAGCTCCGAAGTTTCCACGCCTCAATGCCGGCATTTCCGAAATTCGCCGGAATGTCGCGATCTAGTGAAGGTCATTCATAAGAGGATGGACACCGACACGGATATCCCTGTTCTCAGCCTAGAAGACTGAGAAACCCCCGGCAGCCCTCTGCTCGAGTCCTGCACTGGCCTCATCAAGGCTGCAAACCAAGGGAAATTGGATTACCGCGGTCAGTGTCGCTCGAAGCTCGATGGGCAGGATCTACTCGAAGGTCGCTCCCATAGAGAAAATCGCTCTCATGTCTCGGCCTGCCGTATAGGCCGCTAGGATGCGAACCACTGACTGAGACAGCAAAAGAGCGTATTTAAAAGACTGGATGGTGAATTTACAGTTGTTGAAATTCAGCGTGCGACGGATTTCGACCTAGGACTCTTCGTGGCGAGGTCCTCCAAGACGGGACGCAATATACGACTCGGGACTGCACCGGTGTACTAAGCTCCGCTTGTTCACCCCTTACGGCACAGGGCTGGATGAGCGTCCCCAAGATCGCCTTCATCTTCTTCCGACTGCCGAGGATAACTTCAGCAAGCTCAACGCCGGGATCTGCTCCATGACGGCGGATCTTGCAGAATCCTTCCTCCAGATCGAGGTCCTCGACGATCGGGATTACATGGTGGGCATCGACACGTCAGAGGGCAAGGAATGCAATGGACTCTGCATCGGGGGGATGCTGCTTCGGCTACTTCCCTTGACATGCGCACAAAATTATCCCCGGCCACTGATATCAGGCCGCTTGACTCGAGACTGTGACAAGATTCACTTCGAGGGAAACAGAGCGATGCGTCGAATTCACGGAATGATTGAGGGCGATGTACCGCCAGTCTGTCGATCAATGCTCAGAATGCGAGGGGATATCACGTGGTTCTCGGAGCTGTGCGAGAATAACTTACAAGTAAACCTTCACTTTTGGTGAATCGCAAATCTGATCCTGACTTATTATTAGTCCATCTGATTCCTCATCGAAAATTAGGAGAAAAAAACGGAGTCTCCCGTGCTGACCGCCACAGGAGCCGGAGCGGCAAACAGGAGACAGCTCTGACTTCAATATGGGGGTATGTGGGGCAAGTTTCTCAATATGAGCCGATAACATCCAGGAAGAGATCTTTTGCATGCATGATTATCCCACGAGCTGGAAAAGCATAGGGAGACCCCCAAATAACGATGATCGTCGATCACTTCATAGTTTTCATTCGAGTTAATCCTCGATGATCATGACTCATGAAAGAAACAGGGGAGGGCAGGGGCTGACAATATATCTTGGAAGGAAGCTTGGTACCCAGCGCCCCCAATGTCATCATCGAAGATAAAAAGGCGATGGATCGGCGAATATCTTTGTTTTGGGTCTCCCTATGCTTTTCCAGCACGCGTGATCAAAATGCACGAGGAAGATCTCGTCTAGGACCTTATCGGCTTTGATTGAGAAACTTGCCCCATTAAATCCCATACTGAAAATGAAATTTTCTCCTGCTTGCAATCCCGGCTCCTGTGGCGGTCAGCACGGGAGACTCCGTTTTTTTTCCTAATTTTTGACGAGGAATCCGATGGTCTCAGTCTGGATCAGCTTTGCGATTCACCAAAAGCGAAGGTTCACTTGTTAGAGATTCTCCGAATTTCTCTGCTCGAGAGAATTTCAAGCCCGTCTCTTCGACCGAGGACGTGACGATCAAGACATGAGTCATTAGTGGATCCGTTCCGAAAGGGGCTTCGGTACCTGAGCTCTGTGAGAATGCTTGGAAAGCTTTCGGACCAATTCCTGAAAACGTCGTATAAGACTGAAAGTTTCCGTGTCGTAATTGTCTCCTGCGCCGGGGTCGTCCCCACTGGATGCGCGGCGACCTGATCTACTCGATCTAGATTTATGATGTCCCGGCCTCCGAGCAACCCTAATTGGTTCCGAATCTTCTCGCGGACCGCCATTCTCCATACATTATCATCGTCAGTCGCGGCTCTCGCACCTCATTTGCACGGAGATCATTTCTCCGTCGAAGCTTGACCGATGGAGTCCGGCAAGGCGTCATCTCGACTCGAGCAGCCACTCGGTGCGGCAAAAAACGACTCACAGCTTCCGATCGTCGCATAAGGTAGCTGACCCGGTCTTATGGGGAACATATCCAGCCGCCGACTCCATACTCAAGAATATCTATCTTCAATCGCGAACCTTCCGGAGTAGTATCGGGGAAAGAACCCGAAAGCTCCGAGCGCATCCTCCATCGGAACTCGGCTCCGCTCCCACTGTCTAGGACGCGTTTCCTGTGTCGTCTGGGAGGAGGGAGCGAATCATTAAACCCCAGCTAATTATGGCGCCGCTCAGCGATGGAGACCGACGCTCCCGCTTCAACAGGAAATTTCAGCAGCCATCGTCGGTGCGGTTGCTGCTGCTTTCCCGGTCCTGCTCGCCATTATCGTCTGTTGCTGTTGCAGTTGTTGCTGTGGTTCTCATTATCGGTATCGGTAGTTCGAACGGCGTCGCGTCGTCGTTAGAAGAGAGAGAGCGGACGCATTCTGTGCGACAAATGCCTACTCACCGAAATTACTTCGAAGATTCGAGGTGGCTCGACGAGACGATGATACAGCTCAGCGAAAACCAGCTTATCTACTGACGAAGCATCAGACGGTCCTTCAGCAGGGAATAATGTTGTCTGTTCAACGCTGCCTGGGCCCATTATCCCACGACCGGCTCATGGAACATCAGGGGCTCCCCGTACACCTCGCTTCGACGGGTGAGTTATGTGGTCTCGGCGTGAATCCTGATCGTGAAGTGTTCCGCCATTTGTCTCCCATTTCGATTTTAAAGCCGAGTCGATCCAGCCCTGAAGACCTTCGATGGGTCAAGTGAGGGCCTCTTCCCGATTCCTCGGCTTCCGCCGGAAACTATCGATTCTTCGGTTCGGTACACATGATGAAACGATATGAAGAGAGAGCAAATGGATGGGTGGGGAGCGTATCACACAGAGTACATTCATAGGGTGATACTGGTGCTCTTCTCGGACGCGAAAGTGAGGGATTTATTTGAAACCAGCGCTCCCGGTCGCCGCTTCGCGGCGTTTCGGTATCGCTAGACTCACTACACATGCGCTGGCTCCGGGCGCGCTTGCTTTGGGCGCGCGTGCTCTGGGTGCGCGTCCTGTTTCCCCACTTCCCCGTTTCCGCACCTCCCCGTTTCCCCGCTTTCCCGTTTCCCCACTTCCCCGTTTCCCCACCTCACCGTTTCCCCACTTCCCC